>NC_089742.1:25213149-25240649 GCF_040412425.1 Macrobrachium rosenbergii | reverse complement strand
CACCGAATTGTCCCTAATCGTTCTGTGCTGAACTAAAACTGATTCCGCATTTTGGCGAAACTCATCAAAGGACTCTGCATAATGCAAATATATGCAAGTGGTTCAACATCTGCGTCAACGGAATTAAGAGCAGTGAAACAACAGCTAAGGAATAAAGCCATAAACTCCCTGACTTTGGATAAGTCCTCTTGGCACATGCTGCTAAGAGGCCTTAAGGACCCCTGCAAAGCTGATCCCTTGGAGAGTTCTTCAAGAGATTTCGGCTCAAAGGTAACTTTCGGCAAAGCTGAATTCTCTCCAGATCTTCTGTTTGTGTTTTCCAGCGGAACATTCTTGCCCCAGAATGGATCGAGGAAGTTATAGTTTCCTTAACAGGTGAACGATGTTGAATTTGCTGAAAGCGTAATCGGGTAAACAGCATAGTAAAATATAAAATGGCAACGTCAAATAAGCTAAAGATTTATAAACTCTTTTATATTATCCCTGAGGCAATCCAAAACTTGTCAAATAATGTTGATAAAATGGCATTACATAAATCGGTTTTCAACACCTTTATGTTTTGAAAGTATTGCTAATCCCCACTGAATCTAAGCGTATAAATTCAACACTTCTTTACCATCATTTTAAATAAGAATGTTACCTTGAGATTAAATATCTAGTAAATTACATGGAGAGAGAGAGAGAGAGAGAGAGAGAGAGAGAGAGAGAGAGAGAGAGAGAGAGAGAGAGATCTATTTACAAGATCACAAAACATCCAATTGACAAATGAGAGTAGATTTATACTTCATACTTTCGCTAATGAACCCTCACTCAGAAATGGGATATGGCGTTTATTTCCATCTCTCTCTCTCTCTCTCTCTCTCTCTCTCTCTCTCTCTCTCTCTCTCTCTCTTCAAAACAAGGAACGTTCCTTTCTTCGCAGAAAATTACGAAACTTTGAATCGGAGGGAAAAAATTAGAATGCAATGCAACTTTTTTCTTTCCTATCCATTCTATTGCCCTCTTTTTGTGCAACTGCCTGGGTGGGCTTTAAATGAATTTCCACCTAAAATCTTTTCTTTCCTTTTGTTAGATCTGTAATTTACTCGGGTACTTTTTTACTTTTTATTCCTTTTAGTTTCTGTTCACTTTCCTGTTATTTTCTAATTATCATCCTGCCGCTGTTCTCTGTTCAAGACTTGTCATTCCACTTGAGAAGCAAAATATGCAATTCAGCGAGAGAAGCACTTTGAGAGATTCGACGGTTCTGTGTAATTCTGTGTAATGACTTTCGCTCGTCTAGTAGATCAGTTTCTAACTATGTTTTAATACCTACAAAACGACACATCTGCTGACAAAAGCACTAACCCTGTCTGAATTTTAACTTGGCAACAGCAATTCTATAATGCCTTTTGGTTAATGATTATGATGTTTTTATTAAGGTTAAGGTTATTTTACATTTTTTTCGGATTTACCCTAATAATATGTAATCAGTTACTTATGAGCGAACCACCACTAATAATAATAATAATAATAATAATAATAATAATAATAATAATAATAATAATAATAATAATAATAATAATAATAATACTTCTTAGTACAAATTGTACGGAAGTCGGGTTAGTACTTATTGGTCACGTATCACGTATATCAAGTGAAAGAAGATGTATTTTTGAAAAAAAACAAATGGCAAAATACATGACAGCATATCCTTACTTAGATCTTTTAGAATGATTTTATTATAACAGTACAAATAATTGAACATTCAAGGAATAAAGAACGTTATATTGTTATAAGAGTGTATTTCAAAAATCTGTATTTGTTACTACGTGATTGTTACATTATTCGGGACTTGATTGTTACATTTACAGAACTTGATTGTTACATTTGTCAGGACGTGATTGTTAAATTTGGTAGAACGTGATTTTTATATTTGTTAAAACGTGTTTGTTACATTTGACAGACGTTATTGTTATATTTCTCAGGTCGTGGGTGTTACATTTGTCAGAACTGATTGTTACATTTGTCAGAAATAGTTGTTACATTCGTCAGAACGTAATTTTTATAATATTTAGAACGTGATTATTACATTTGTCAGGACGTGATTGTTAAATTTGTCAGGACGTGATTGTTACATTTGTCAGAACGTGATTGTTACATTTGTCAGACGTGATTTTTATAATGTTTAGGACGTGATTGTTGCGTTTGTCAGGAAGTGATTGTTAAATTTATCAGGACCTGATTGTTAAATTTATCAGGAAGTGATTGTTGTATTTGTCAGAACATAATTGTTACTTTTTCAGAAATTGATTTTTATATTGTTTAGAACATGATTGTTACATTTGTCAGGACATGATAGTTAAATTTGTCAGGACGTGATTGTTATATTTGGCAGAACATGATTCTTACATCTGTCAGGACGTGATTGGTACATTTGTCAGGCCGTATACCAAAGCCCCGCTACATATTTGTTCAGAAAATTAAACTGATGTCATCAGAGAAGTCAAATTATAGACGATAAATAAAAAAAAAATCATAGTTGAATATTTTTACTCATTTACGGTGCGCATAGCAAGAAACATGATCAGTAATACTGATCTTTGTTTACGCAGGAATTTATTTATTTTCGAGACAAAGCTTCGTTTCACTCGGTAAACAAGATGTAATCTTACGGGAGGATTGAATCTGATCCTTTGACAGATCAGTCCTTCAGAAATACTTTGATATTCCCCCCATCGCATTATATTATCCTAACTTCTTGTGTGATTTTTATTAACATATCTGTTTTCTTAATGTTTATATTTTGCTTCGTTGATGTTTCTTTACCAAGGAAAATAAATAAGAAGTGCGTCTGACAGCTAGTGAACTGAAAGGATAGTGTATGGAGAATTTATTTTTTAATGAATACTTGACGTCAGTAAGTAGATGTTGCAGATATCCGGGAACATAAAATTTATCACCTCAGTAGTTTTCTGCCTTTCCCCGATTTGATTACGAATGCAAGATTGCACAACTCTCTCTCTCTCTCTCTCTCTCTCTCTCTCTCTCTCTCTCTCTCTCTCTCTCTCTCCAGAAACTGCGCAATATTCACCGTCGGCCTCTAACATCCAATTCATTCCTTTTTTTAACCTTTATGAACTGCCTCCATTTCATCGACTTGGCCTTAATCCTTCTGTGCTTAACTGCACCTGGTTTCTCCAAACCCTGGCAGGCAACAGGCAGTCGATATCTTGCAACAAGCCATTTCCTTTGATTTAATTATGGCGTGCCGGAAATGGCTTATCATATTGAATGTGTCCTCGTTACATCCTACCCTTCATCTCACTCAGCATTGTAACATCTCAATACTGTCATTACGTGGATCTTCGACATCTCATACATGCAAAGTATGATAACTTCCTATCGTCCCCTGGCTCAATCCACACCTAATTTTATGTTCACTGTACCACGTGCATGTCTTCTCTATTTCAGCCTTTGGGCGTTTATCAAATTTTAAATCGCCCGTTATTTCACCATTTACCAAAGATGCTAATTGTGTCTGGTCTTTCAAATTAAATGAATAAATGTTTTGATTGGTGTTTAAGAAGAATATGGGAGGTTTTTTGTTTTGATTACTTTATTGACATTGGTAAGAAATGAGAGACAAAGTTAAAGAAAGAAAGATAGGAACTTACAGTCTGTTTTATGCATATTACCTGGAAAATACTGTACAGCCTGATATGTGAACCCCACGATATATTGAAAAAAGTATCTATTATCCACGGAAATGTGCTTCCTATTAAGCCATCTTATTTTTACAAAAAAAGCGAGTAGAGCGAGTACCAGAGTTATTCTAAAGCATGATTTTCTTTATACATCATTTGTGTCTGTTGCTACCATTACGGGAAAAAAAGAAAGTTATTTTCTTGAAGCTCAGTTTCCGCTCTTTGGTAAAACTCAAGGACTAGGCTTTGCAAAATTCTTTTTATACGTAAAGCCCACTTCTTACGCTAGTGTTTGTGTTACAGTGGATCATTTTTACATTTAATTAATGCATAATCTTAGAAATTTGCAGAGTTGTTGAAAGCGCGTGAATTTGATAAAAGCTGATTTTTTGTACTATGTACAAGGCACAGTAGAAAAAATGGCGACTTAGAATAAGTCCAGGATTTGCCATTAATTCATTATAGAATTATGCTTAGAACTCTTTAAAAAAATATTACGAAATTTACTTCTGAAGTTAGAAAATGTAATCAAGCACTTTTTCTTTTTTTGGTCTTATGAGGCATGAATAGAGTCACAGACATGTTTAACTGACTTTCGCATATATGTATGTATATATGTGTATATATACACATATACATATATACATATATATATGTGTGTGTGTATTTATATTTATATATATACACACACACAATATCGCAGACAAAATTAAGTACCAGGTATAAATCCTGACTGATTTTGACTTTAAATCTAAGCCATTTTCAGAGGACACTGATATAAAGTTGGCTCCTGGCAGGATTGACACTCACTGTTACATTTTATTGTGGTTGTGTGTGACATATAAGACCCTGTGTCACTGTCTTTATCATCATCACACGCCTGCATATATAAATATATATATATATATATATATATATATATATATATATATATATATATATATTATATATATATATATATATATATATATATATATATATATATTTATATATATTTATATATATATAATGTATATATATATATGAAATATTTTCTGTTAAAACAGAATTCCATCTAATAAAGTTTGCAATTAAAATCTACTTTTTCTGGTCTTTTTATGTTACTTTTATTATTATATATATATATATATATATATATATATATATATATATATATATATATATATATATATATATATATATATATATGTATATATATATATATATATATATATATATATATATATATATATATATATGTATGTATGTATGTACATAAATAAGAGAGAGAGAGAGAGAGAGAGAGAATATTACTATTAATAATTAGAAAAAATTACTTAAAGTTCCCAACCTCTCTCTCTCTCTCTCTCTCTCTCTCTCTCTCTCTCTCTCTCTCTCTCTCTCTCTCTCTCTCTCTAGGTGCGTTTCTTGCTTCGTATAAAAGGCACAAAACTTGAATCAAAGGAGGAAAAAGTGGAGAAAGCAGTGCAGTTTTTCCTTTTCTTCTCCATTCTCGTGCATTCTTTTCCTCCAACTGCCTGGATAGCACTTAATCGAATAGCCTTTTTTTATATTCTTCTTTACTCTCTTTATTTTCTCACTGTTTTGTTTGTGTATTTTCTTGTAACCTTTAATATTCCCAGTGTTTCTCTTCTTCTCTTGTTGTCTGTTATTTGAGTCATGTAATTCATTCACAGTAGAAAATGAATTAGAGTCAGGAGTCTCTCCGCTTTTCAATTATTTAACTGATTTGAATATTATTACAATGCAGTCTTCGGTGAGCTAGGCGATTTTTTTTTTTCAAAAATCTTGTATCGGTATCACAGCTTCTTCAGAATTTCCAAAATTTTATGTAGTAATAAACTTGTTGATTCTGTTATAAAATATTTATTGTTTCCATTTCGTTTAATTATACGCAATGTGGTCACTTTCATAAGAGCAGCATTTATTTGCATACAACTATCAGAATTTTTTTTTCTCCGATGAACAGATATTACCTTTCGACAACGACAATATATCTTGCAAAAGCTGAAAAATGTAATGATATGAATAAGTAAAATCCCATTGAAGTCATAGACCACAATGAATATTTTTAGTTAATAAAAACTTGAGGCCGTAAGTCATAACACATAAGAATAAAAATGGTAGAGAGGTTATTTTGAGAATAACAGGGTTTCGGAAGAGTTAACGAACAAAGGGCTTTTAGCAAATTGGATGGGGTGAAATACTCCACCCTCCAAAAGCCGCTGTTGTACCTCTCTTCCTTTTTTAAAGGTGGGGGGAACGGCACTTGATGTGTGACGCTGAGTTGGTCTTTTTGTTCATGGATGAGTAGGGCCTACATGAATGTGAGGCAATAGACAGTCAACTGACAGAGATTGGAAGGTTTTCGTGTGTGATTCTTAGGTTTCTCGTATGGTTTTATATAAGATAGTAAGAAATATCTATTCTGAGATGCTATGAGAAGCATTACTTACTTTCAAGGTGATTGTTAAAAGTTCCTGATTCATAGAATTTCTGCATTGTCTACAGTTGGTTTACTTTACTTCTATAAGTCCCTGATTCATAGAATTTCTGCGTTGTATACAGTTGGTTTACTTTACCTCTATAAGTTCCTGATTCATAGAATTTCTGCAATGTCTGCAGTTGGTTTACTTTACCTCTATAAGCTCCTGATTCATAGAATTGCTGCATTGTATACAGTTACTTCTCTAAGTTCCTGATTCATAGAATTTCTGCATTGTATACAGTTGGTTAACTTACCTCTGCAAGTTCCTGATTCATAGAATTTCTGCATTGTATACAGTTGGTTTACGTTACCTCTACAAGTTCCTGATTCATAGAATTTCTGCGTTGTATACAGTTGGTTTACATTGTAGGGTCCACAAGTGGACCCCACACACCATTAATCCCACAACAACGGATCCGCTCGCCAACGCGCGGACGAAAGAAACATAGCATCCGTCACGTACCTTTTGTACAGGCATCTTCTTTATTGTTATTTTCATATTCAGTGTATTGTCATCATCATATGCATTGCACTGTCAGCTTTTCAGCCGTATGTATATTAACTTCAGTCCTGTATCATGTACCGATTTATATGTATATTACCATCTGCCAACAAACACAAGTGACTGTGTTAAACTCTCTTTTTCCCTTCCTGCCTGATGTTAGGCGCTACATTTCCGCTCGCAAGAGCCCTTGCCCTGTGTGTTTGTTGTTTGAATAAATTAGTAAGCTGTGAACTCTGACCTTTACTCATACCCATTGTCACAGCATTATCCTAAATGTTCCTGATTCACAGAATTTTTTCATTGTCTGCAGTTGGCTTACATTATCCTAAAAAGTTCCTGATTTATAGAATTTCTGCATTACCTAGATTTGGTTTACATTAGGGTTTATATTATCCTAAAAAGTTCCTGATTTATAGAATTTCCGCATTGCCTAGATTTGGTTTACATTATCCTAGTAAGTTTCCGATTAATACAATTTCTGCCCTGCCTACAGCTGGTGTACATTATCATAATAAGTTTCGGATTCATACAATTTTTGCAATGTCTATAGTTGGTTTACATTATCATGATAAGTTCCTTACTGATAGAATTATCATTGTCTACAGTTTGTGTACATTCCATCCTAGAAAACTTACTTGTGACATGCTCTGGCTGCTTGTAACTGCGATCCATATAGATGACCAGAATCTTTTCTGTGTTGGTGTCATGGTGAAGGGTTGGGCAGGAGTACTATAATTTTCATTATTAACTCTGCTGAAGCCAGGGGAATTGGGGAAGTTACTGGGGCCATTGTTTACGAAATCGTGGTTAATGTTCTGTCTAGTTGTTGGATGGGATAGGGTTCTGCGAATCTGCCGCCAGGTGATGTACCCACATATATGGCTTTTACAATAATATAAATAATAACAATCATATTTTTCAACTGCCATAATACCGATAACATTTTTGTTTCGACAAAATTTCAATGAACGTACAAAGTTTCACTAGCTGAGCAAGTTGATAACAAGATAGTGAGGGGGATATATTATGGTTAGATCCTTTTTTAAGAAAAATAATTTCTGTTTTGATCCTGTCAATGGCAATGAAAAGTTATTTTTCGATCTTGGCTTCATATGTTTGTGCAATTTGTTCCGGTTCTCTCTCTCTCTCTCTCTCTCTCTCTCTCTCTCTCTCTCTCTCTCTCTCTCTCTCTCTTTCAGTGATGTTGATTTCGCGCCCAGTTCGTTTGCTGTATTCCACTTTTATTTTGAAATTATTTTCATAAAAAAAAATTTACAAATCTATTACATTCTGGCATTTTGATTTCATATGCAAGCTTTAATTCATTAATATCAACACGGCTACCAAAACTATATGATTTTTTTTCCATATGAGCATATCAAAATATTTATACCGCTTCATAAACGTTAATGAATGCAATTTATGATTTAACAACTTCATGATTTGTTATTAAAATGCGGAAACTTTTTGCCCAACTCTTAATTGTTTTGATTATTTGTTGATTGTTTACTACTGCCCGTCACAGAGTAGGTTCCCTGTTGCTATATTCATCACGGGCACATGAACTTTTAATTCTAGTAAGTACAATCTATTGACATGCTGCAAGTCACCGTATGTCAACAGTCTCATAAAAAAACAACGAATAATGTACTGTGTATTCCTGACAATAAAAACAAACAAAGAAACAAATACAATAAAAAATTAATTTCCGTGTCAGAAGTAATTACTTGGATATTCCCTCTTGGTTCGTACGCAGATTGATTATATTTGCAAGGGGACCGTTAGAAAATATACGAAACTGATATACGAGCATGACAGAAAATCCCAACTGGAGTCACCATAAGGAGGGGGTTAAAGGATAACATCAAACGATTTCTAAAGCGTCATGTGACGTCCTTCAAGGGATCAGATTCCCTCCTTGCCCAAGATAGTCTTGTTTACCAAGTCAAACGATTCCTTTGGTGCATTGTGCAACAATTATCAGTAATTTCCTGTCATGAACAAATAAGATATGTGACCAATCAACGTTTACCTGGTCTTTTTAGTTGCAGCTTCTTATTATCATTCAACTTCTCCATAAGTCTGGTTCATCTATATGTTCATAAGGTTACAGTATTAATGTATCATTCTGACCTATTTTCAAGTCTGTCGCAACGAATACCATTCTCACTTGCAGTATTTACAAAAAATTAGAGATAGATCTGAAGCTGTTCTTGCGAAAACCAAATAAGATTAAACACACAAGTAAAATGTAGAGTGTATCCCATGAATATAGTCCTGCTTTCTACGGGATTTTCACATATATACAGTGTATATACTATCTAAAATTCTTTGGTATGCAGACGTTTCAAGTAGCTTCGATGGCAATTACACAAATATCTAGCTAACATTATAATATTTACTGTGTGTTTTCATACACCTTATAGGGTCTTCTATTGTCTAATTTTTGGAGAGATATTGCTTAAAACACAACAACATAACTCCAGGGCACAAACAGTTCTTTCAGATACATACAGTATAAAGACTTCCTCGTCCTTGTAAGTTCTAATCTGATGGAACTCCTCGTACGTATTCTTTAACAACGACTTGATAAAAAAGAATGCAGTCTAATAGAAAAATCTACTTCTTCTAATGTAGTTATAATTATGTTTGCGCATTTCATAGACTGTATTCAGCATTACCTTCAAGAGCCATTTCCTATCTTGACCACTCCACTTTGCACGTCAGGTTTCTCAGTCCCAGAGATTCTATACTGAAGTATGATTATATATATATATATATATATATATATATATATATATATATATATATATATATATATATATATATATATATATATATATATATATATATATATATATATGACTATTTATCACATCACCGTGATTCATATACAATCAGAAAAGCTACAAACGTCCTTTAATATCCAATTCGCTCTACCTCGAAATAATATATTTTCATATATGTTACCGAAGGGGAATTTTTTAGTTGATAATAAGTCCACCGTCCCGTGGGGTCGAACCAGCGACGGACGAGGACTCAGGACTACAGGGACGCACTAACCCAGTCGGCCTCAACTAAAAAATTCCCCTTCGGTAACATATATGAAAATATATTATTTCCAAGGTAGAGCGAATTGGATATTAAAGGACGTTTGTAGCTTTCTGATTGTATATGAATCACGGTGATGTGATAAATAGTCATATATATATATATATATATATATATATATATATATATATATATATATATATATATATATATATATATATATATATATATATATATATATATATATATATATATATATATATAATCATACTTCAGTATAGAATCTCTGGGACTGAGAAACCTGACGTGCAAAGTGGAGTGGTCAAGATAGGAAATGGCTCTTGAAGGTAATGCTGAATACAGTCTATGAAATGCGCAAACATAATTATAACTACATTAGAAGAAGTAGATTTTTCTATTAGACTGCATTCTTTTTTATCAAGTCGTTGTTAAAGAATAATGTACGAGGAGTTCCATCAGATTAGAACTTACAAGGACGAGGAAGTCTTATACTCGTATGTATCTGAAAGAACTGTTTGTGCCCTGGAGTTATGTTGTTGTGTTTTAAGCAATATCTCTCCAAAAATTAGACAATAGAAGACCCTATAAGGTGTATGAAAACACACAGTAAATATTATAATGTTAGCTAGATATTTGTGTAATTGCCATCGAAGCTACTTGAAACGTCTGCATACCAAAGAATTTTAGATAGTATATACACTGTATATATGTGAAAATCCTGCAGAAAGCAGGACTATATTCATGGGATACACTCTACATTTTACTTGTGTGTTTAATCTTATTTGGTTTTCGCAAGAACAGCTTCAGATCTATCTCTAATTTTTTGTAAATACTGCAAGTGAGAATGGTATTCGTTGGTGACAGACTTGAAAATAGGTCAGAATGATACATTAATACTGTAACCTTATGAACATATAGATGAACCAGACTTATGGAGAAGTTGAATGATAATAAGAAGCTGCAACTAAAAAGACCAGGTAAACGTTGATTGGTCACATATCTTATTTGTTCATGACAGGAAATTACTGATAATTGTTGCACAATGCACCAAAGGAATCGTTTGACTTGGTAAACAAGACTATCTTGGGCAAGGAGGGAATCTGATCCCTTGAAGGACGTCACATGACGCTTTAGAAATCGTTTGATGTTATCCTTTAACCCCCTCCTTATGGTGACTCCAGTTGGGATTTTCTGTCATGCTCGTATATCAGTTTCGTATATTTTCTAACGGTCCCCTTGCAAATATAATCAATCTGCGTACGAACCAAGAGGGGAATATCCAAGTAATTACTTCTGACACGGAAATTAATTTTTTTTATTGTATTTGTTTCTTTGTTTGTTTTTATTGTCAGGAATACACAGTACATTATTCGTTGTTTTTTTATGAGACTGTTGACATACGGTGACTTGCAGCATGTCAATAGATTTTTAAGTAGACAGGAATAAGAACCTTTTGGTGGGAGGGGCGTGATTGGCAGGTAAGGATTATTTCAATTGTTCTAGGCTTAAAAACTGAACTATTTTGCTCCATGGTTTTAGATATTAGTAACTGAATTTATAAATAAGTTTTTGACTAGTAACAAATGTTTAAATTTTTTGACAGACAAAACTTCAACTTTTTAGGGGAAGGGAACTTTAAAGGTTGCAATTGTTGAGCCTTGCTCTCAAGAGAAGCAGCAACCTTCCTTGATATTACCATGAATTTTGGTATCTTAAATTTAACTAGTTCCTTCTTCAATTGTTTGTTTTGAATTCGGGTAATTTATTTATTGGTTGGTTGCAGGATCACAAAAGAGGCCATGCATAGTTTCTATGAAATTTTGACCAAAGTTTTGCCTCGGGAATGATGTAAAGTGATGAAATTTGGGAGGGCAGGAAAGTAAATTTTAGGAGGAGGAGCCATTTGAGATGGACTGATCAACCTTACCGGAGTTTGGTGGTTTCAGACAGCTTATCGTACTCATGATTAGTATTCTATTTTTGTATTTCATGTTCATTATGAATACCATATACATCCAACTAAATATCCCCACAGTTGACTGCCGACGTTCTTCTTCTTTTTAACGTGCTTTTTTTCCCATTTTTGTATGGGGTAAGCACGATGCCTTCTTTTGAAGGACTTTTGATTTGGCTTTGGGGTAGACCGTAGTCTCGATCGGCTGCCCTGCCTGACATCGCTTAGACCCCGGTAGCGTATGTTTCATGTATCATACCCGACCCAACGCCCTTTCTTCCCAGCAGCGAGAAGTTGTTGCGCGGGTAGGGCGAGAGTTCGAGACGTGTGAGATGTTTGTTATGTTTTTAGAAGGTGTTGTAGTGGCTTTGTTTTGTGTGTGTATTTAGTCTGTAACACCCATTTGCTTTTTAAGCAAACCTATCCGTTGATTACATATATAATCCCGGGATGTCTACACGGATAGCAAAGTGTCTGCCTCTCTGATCAGTCGGCTGCGGATTTGAACCCGCGCCACAGACCTCTACGAAGTCCGAAGCTGCTGCTGTAACCGACTGAGCCATCGAGGCTCTAGTTGACTGCCGACGTTAAATCACTTAAATTCTCTCTCTCTCTCTCTCTCTCTCTCTCTCTCTCTCTCTCTCTCTCTCTTCTTGAATATCTGGATGCTCATTTCACATTCAACGTGTTCTCAGATGAAAACACCCTTGTATATCTTCACCTTCTTGCAAACATATAGGAAGTGCGCAATATTCACCATCGACCACAGTAATGAAATACATTGCTTTTCAATCTCTGTGGCCTGCCTCCTTTTCATCGAGTTGAACTTAATCCCATCTTTCTGAACTGCTCCTGGTTTCTCCTATTGCAAGAAGACCACTGAAGGTGGTATATTTTCTAAAAAGCTGTTTATTTTTATATTGGGGCATCGAAACATCCTTTTTTCTCTTTAATAAGTTTGAGTTTCTTCGTGTATGTTTACGTGGTTGTTTTATTCATTTTTTTACATTTTGTCAATGTATAATTTTTTTTGTGGGGGTGGGGGTGTTAATAATGTTATTCTTGTAGTGGTATTCTATTCTTCACTCGTGCTACATGAACTGTACGGCACCGCCTTTGAGAATGCTGGAAATTTGTGATCGATTTCTTTTACGATTTCTTTTATCTTTGTTATGCTTGTGAGTTGCTAATTGCCCAGCAATATCGAACAATTATTTTCTTGAATAATTTGTAGCACACTTTACGAAGTATTATATTTTTTGCATTGGGATTTAGTAAGCCATCATTCTTTGGATGGTTGATCGATTAGTTTATAAATGATATGGGTTGAACAGTTAGAGAGAGAAAAGGAAAGTTCATATGAGACATGAACATGTATACCAGTCTGGTTACAGTGAGTTCCCTAGAAAATTCTGCGGGGTTCACTCGGCTTTGCATTGACAAAAGACAAAAAAAAAAAAAAAAAAAAAAAAAAAAAGACGACTTGAGTAAGAGGTGAAGGTTAACGGATGATTTCTCTCCAGATTACTAACGCCTTCATTCTTCGCATCTCTGATAAAATATTAACAAGGAGATTTAAAGTTCGAAACATTTTCCTTCTTTGGCAAAACCCAGAGAAAGGATGTACGCGAAAGGTTAAAACCTCTGCGAAGGTGGAATTATAAAACAATGAAATAACAGTTCAGTAAAGGACTAGAGACTTCTAGACTTAGAATAAAACCCCTTGGTGGCACATGCTGCTAAGAAGCCTTAGGGACCCCTTGCAAGACTGATCCCTTGGAGAGTTCTTCAGGAGCTTTAAGTTCAAAGGTAACTTTCGACAAAGCATAGTTCTCTTTTGAGCTCATGTTTGTGTTGCTGTGGAACATTATCCCTTCAAAACTGATGCATGAAATTAGATGTTTGCTTAATAGTTCTGTGATGTTGAATTAGTTGAAACGGGCTTTGTCAGTCATGCAACACTAAAACAATATTGTAACGTCGAATGAGAAATACTCCTTAATACTCTGAAGGGGAAACGGTCTTTTGTGCAATAAAAATTCGAATTTTAATAACGGAATAACCATGTAAAACCTTTACTGATTCCTGTTTATATTTAGATATATAAGTCATATTCCACTCGGATTTTGTTCAACAGAACAATTACTTTTAGTTTTTTGTAAAAGAAAACTATTGTGCTGGCTTTGTCTGTCCATCCGCACTTTTTCTGTACGCCCTCGAATCTTAAAAACTACTGAGGCTAGAGGGCTGCAAATTGGTATGTTGATCATCCACTCTCCAATCATCAAACAACAAATTGCAGCCCTCTAGCCTCAGTAGTTTTTTATTTTATTTAGGGTTCAAGTTAGCCATAATCGTGCGTCTGGCAACGATATAGGCCATGCCACCACCGGGCCGTGGTTAAAGTTTTATGGGCCGCGGCTCATACAGCATTATACCGAGACCACCAAAAGATAGATCTATTTTCGGTGGCCTTGATTATACGCTGTACAGAAAACTCGATTGCACCGAAGAACTTCGGCGCATTTTTTACTTATTTTACAGGTGTCATTTGATGTGTGAGAATGAATTGTGACCTGAGAAATTATTCACAAATTGTTGGTTTTGTTTCCACGAGAATGGCTTTTGGTAATCAACTGTTATGCAATGTAACAAAGTTGAGATATAGTATAATACCTCATCATTCCTTTGCTATTATCTCTCTCTCTCTCTCTCTCTCTCTCTCTCTCTCTCTCTCTCTCTCTCTCTCTCTCAACAAAGGCAACCATCCTACCTTCGTTAAAAAATTCCAAACTTTGCATGAAAACACGTGAATACAATTCAATCTCTTCCTTTTCACTTTATTATGCATTGCTTTCTTTTATTGTAACTGCATTTTTAACCTTTAACCACTTGGACTTTTGGTATTGTCTCATTCATTTTTTTTAATATACACAGGTTTTATTCTTCATTTTCCTGTTATTGTAGTAAAAGCAGTTAATCAACGGCAAGTGTGCTGATAAAAGCTAAAACGATTTTGAACAAGTCTTCATTAAGGAAGCTGAATTCCTGTCACTACGGTCAGGGGCGGCCGGTTCTCGTGACGCATATTAACAATCATGAATATTTTTAGATTACAACAACAGTTTTGTTTAAAACTACTGACGGAATCTCTTTGAAATTATATTTGCATTTAATATCAACAAAATAATGACTGTGGAATAATGAGATTTTTCAGGAGTGGGAAAATATTCTCCAGTTGATTATTACATTGTTTTCAACAAAAATGTTTTCCATTGTCTGGTATGACCTAATTTCATGTGAAGTTAGTTTTATCATTGCTGCTGATAGAGAAGTTAAGTATACCTTAGTTTAACCAGACCACTGAGCTGATTATCAGCTCTCCTAGGGCTGGCCCGAAGGATTACAGTAGGTTTATTTTACGTGGCTAAGAACAAATTGGTTACCTAGCAACGGGACCTACAGCTTATTGTGGAATCCGAACCACGTTATAATGAGAAATGGATTTCTATCACCAGAAATAAATTCCTCTAATTCTTCATTGGCTGGTCGGAGAATCGAACGCGGGCCCAGTAGAGTGCTAGCTGAGAACTATACCCACCCGTCCTAGTTCAGCATGGTTCTTATAAGCATTCTTTTACATCTCTCTATCAATTCAAGGCATGGAATATGCTGGCCCCCCAAAAAATGTCATCGGAATGTCATTGACAGACCTCTAATATATGTGACTTCGTCATAGAAACAGCTTCATACTCATTAATAATTTGATTCATTCAGAGATTCTTTATTACCTTATTTAGCCTTGTTAGTTGCTCCCCCTTATTATATTGTGAGGAAATGCATACAGATGCAGTTTTAAAGGTGCTTCCCAGCATCCCTTCGACCTGGCTTCATTGCTTCCTGTCTTTTACTTCTCATCCGTTCTTTTAGCCTGCAACTACGTAGCTTTCTTTGTCATATAGGAAGAATGTTGGTTAAAAGTTAAGTACATCTTAGTTTAACCAGGCCACTGAGCTGATTAACTGCTCTCCTAGGATTAGATTTATTTTACGTGGCTAAGAACCAACTGGTTACCTAGCAACGGGACCTACAGCTTATTGTGGAATCCGAACCACATTATGACGAGAAATTAATTTCTATCACCAGAAATAAATTCCTCTAATTCTTCATTGGCCGGTCAGAGAGTCGAACGCTGGGCCAACAGCGTGCTAGCCGAGAGCTCTACCCACCCCTCCAAAGAAGAACTGAGAATGTTGGTAATGCCAGCAATATGAGTCTGCGAAAGGGACTTGGTAGTTTCTTTCACTTATTTTTTAATCATCATAACCGTCAGAATTTCATTAGTGACTTAACATTTCAACCACCGTCGTTTCGTGTAACCATATCAATAATTTCCTTAAAGTTCTTTAATGAAGTATAGACTTCTGGTGGTCCTGAAATTTAAGCTGTCCAGAGTTTTTACAATTATGATGATTCAATGAAAACTTCTTTAGTGAAGTAACATTTATTTTTATTTTTTTGTAAACGGGCGTTTTAGGGGGTGGGGGCGCTCTTTCCTGAAGTTTTTTTTACTGTCATCGTATCCTGTAATCCTGTTTTCTTTTCCCCTGAGTTTCATTAGTGACGTACCATTTTGGGAGTGTTAAGTTTCAATTGTCATCACGTTCCAGAACTCTCAATTACTTTAAAGTACTTAATTTACTCCTTCCGATTTCTGATAGAACGAAATTCCGTCATCAGCTGCTTCGAAAAATCATTAGTGTAATATCTGCCATCCTCTTCTTATTATTGTAATTTTTATCATGCTCTTGATATAATTATTTAAATTTTTATCATCAACTGGATACGCTGACGCTCAATTTAACCATGAAATTCATGAAATAAATTTAATTGGGTATAAGACCGGTCGAAAGTGTAGTGTAACTGTTTGTAAATGAAAGCAAAACGTTGCTGAAATTTACAACAGACTTTTGGAAGCAGGTGCAAGAGGCAGTAAATTACAATGAGACACTTGATATACCCAAACCTTACTGATTGAGTGACTTTATCCCGGGTAATTGCATCCGTCAGTAAACAATGGCATGTCATTCAAGGACAGTCATATGCTTTTGTTAATTTTGTATCAACTCTGGATTTGTTTACAGCGAATTGTATTTAGATCATGTCGTTTTATTTTTCCTTTTAGAAGTGATAATACTGTGTTCAGTTCCATTCTTATATTCCATTTCGATTGTGGCGTTCAGCGCATCAATCAGAAAATTTACAAATCGACTGAACTGTATCGCTTTGATTTCATACGTGAGCTTTAATTCATGAATAACCAAAGCGGTTCCAAAAACTCTGTGATGCGATCCATATTAACATATCAAAATATTTATACCGTTTCATAAATGTTAATGAATGCAATTTATCATTTAACAGTTTCATGATTTGATATAAAAATGCAAAAAATAATTCTCATCTCTTAATTGTTATGATTATTTGTTAATGATTTCTAGCTGACTATCAAACAGTCAGGCCCTTTTTACGATATGCGGCGTGAACGCATGAACCTTTAATTTTGGTGGCTCCAAATAAAAATATTTTAATGGAAATACGTTTATAATTGTGTGTGGGTGTGTGTCCGTGGTGGGAAATGTACGTATTATGAATATTATACGCGTTGAAAGTATTTTACAGCGAAGTAACTCCTCAACAATCTAGTTGAAAATGTGAAACACGATTTTATTACCAACAGTGCTAGGACACAAAATTATACCACATAATCGATAATACGCGTATTATTCTTAGATGAAATACTTGACTTTTTGAATTTTCCACAACCCGATGGTAATTTCACGAAATTTCGATATCAGTGTTACATACAGTACTTCACTTTAAGCACAAAAGGCTACTAGCGTTGGCGCAAAACTAACTGAAGTACATAACTACAGTCGAACTACATTTCTATGTTTACAGGTGGATATATATATATATATATATATATATATATATATATATATATATATATATATATAGTATATATATATATATATATATATATATATATATATATATATATATATATATATATATATATATATATATATATATATATATATATATATATATATATATATATATATATATATATAGACACACACACACACACGTGCACATGAGCACAATGTCAGTTGAGTGTTAAATAAAAAATTCTCATAAGTAATGTCGACTGAATATAACTAGAAAAAGCATAGCGTGCGGCCTACGATCTAGTTGAAATAATTGGAAGTTACAAGTAGTAGGTGGGTCATTTTGACGAGAAGTAAAACATACGAAGATCCTTCCCAGATATGAGAACAGTTCTTTTTTTATAATGATAATATAAGTCACGCGAAAATATGAATTAGTTGTTAAGCAGAGAATTATGTTTTCAACTTGAGGACGGGCACAGAGTCTTGAATATGGACTTTATTAGGTTCATCGTTTCATCCTATCAAGAGATATTACTGTTCAGTCGTAAATCCTAAGGTACTGATGGGTATGACAGTTTGTGTAGGCATCATCAGATATTTGATATAAAGCTCAGTATTTTACAGTAATCTTTTTTATATATATCTAATTGAATGTAATAATTATACTGTAAATTCTTCTAACTACATTGGATAATTATACACTTTGAGAGAACCATTATAATGTGTATTGATCGCAGACGAAGGATATATTAAACATCAGCGAATATGAATTACCTTTGATACATATAAGTATCGCACATCTTGAGTAAACGGGACTTTATAAACACAACAAAGAAACGCCTTACACTCACACGACAAACATGAAAGATGATGCATCCAAAGTAAAATTCTGGATGAATATTGTTAATTCTTTTCTCCTGCATACAGATGCATAAATCATAATCGGTAAGATTATGTTTAGGCAACTCAGGATTATGGAGACCAATTATCGTAGGTAAACAAGACATAAGCTTTCGCAAGGATGGAATCTGATCCTTTGAAGGATCTGTTGCATAATCCTTTAGATATCCTTTGAAGTTATCTTTTTCACTCATCGTTAACATCGTTCCTTTCGACATTTCTTTTGCTTATTTTTCCCAAGCCTTTTTTTACATGTCTCGTATATGTACGCTTCGTTAACATGTAAAATATAAACAAGAGATCGGTCTCCCCTGGGGCTAGAATGGGAATCTGTAAATGATGAAACGATATATATATATATATATATATATATATATATATATATATATATATATATATATATAATTTTTTTTATTTCACAGTCCACTGGTATTAAACTCCCCTGAATGTCTTGTTATCCAACCTAGGGCCAACCTCTGTCGCTACAGACAGCCCTTATAAGTGTCGTCAGTGTTCCTCATGCGGTGCACTGTAGGCATTGCTTAAGGTTCTTTGCAGCGTCCCTTCGGCCTTTAGCTGCAACCCCTTTGATTCCTTTTATTGTACCTCCTTTCGTAGTCTCTTTCTTCCGTCTTCCTTTCCTCACTCTTCTAATAATTGATTGATATCTCAACTGCGAGGTTTCCCCTGTTACGCCTTTCAAACCGTTTTACTGTCAATTTCAGTTTCAGCGCTGAATTATTTCATAGGTCCCAGAGCTTGGCCTTTGGCGTAGACTCTGTAATCTATTATATTCTTCTACGGTCCTTTTATATAAGCACGCAGAATGAAGGTACCTAGGTGTGAGCTTCGGGACGGCACGTAACGTCCCTGG
Source organism: Macrobrachium rosenbergii (assembly GCF_040412425.1). Taxonomy (NCBI): domain Eukaryota; kingdom Metazoa; phylum Arthropoda; class Malacostraca; order Decapoda; family Palaemonidae; genus Macrobrachium; species Macrobrachium rosenbergii. The sequence continues at coordinate 25,221,216 of NC_089742.1, read as the reverse complement.
GGTCGGGACTTGCCATCTTGTCCCACTCTTATAGTACTGTCATTTTCTATGGTATGGAAACGTTAATACTTAAATAGCTTATAAATAATTAGAGAGCGCCAGCTTTCTCATTCTCGGGCATTCTCGGACTGCGCCTTCATGCCCACATTACTCAGCACCCAGGATTCTTTTTGACCATTCATATAGTGACGACACATAATTCAAAATCAAGCATTCCAGTTCTTGCAGAACATTAAATGTTCCATACAATGCTCTGGAAGTTGTTTCTCACAAATTTATTGTAAGCTTTATTTCCACTTCAAACTGTAATGCGAATTTTTTTCAGTTTTCTGATATATTTTTTTCTAGTTATACATATATATCTATATATATATATATATATATATATATATATATATATATATATATATATATATATATATATATATATGTATATATATATATATATATATATATATATATATTATATATATAATGATCCTTTTGTTGATTTTTCGTATTGAGACGTTTGTTAATGTGTCTGCTTAGATTAAATGTTTTTTTTTCTAGGCATGTACAGTCCTTTTTGTGGAAGCTAGCTTTGCGAGCAAGTTTTCTTTAAAACATATCCCGTAACTTGTTTTTGCAAATGTAATAATAATAATAATAATAATAATAATAATAATAATAATAATAATAATAATAATAATAATAATAATAATAATAAATTCTTTATCTCTGGCGCATGAAATTAACCGTTAATGAGATATAAATATTTTACCCTGACCTCCAAATGGCACGCATCATATAACTTTGGGAAAGCTACAATCCGCGGAGTTCCATATTACACATATTTTATTATTGTTATGCTGTTTTATATTCCCTTTATTTCGCTTCTTGATTGCTCAAGTTGGAAAAAGGTTCCAATTCTCTCTCTCTCTCTCTCTCTCTCTCTCTCTCTCTCTCTCTCTCTCTCTATATATATATATATATATATATATATATATATATATATATATATATATATATATATATATATATATATATATATATATATATATATATATATATATATATATATATATATATATATATATATATATATATATATATATATATATATAGCTTGTCTGTATGTCAATGGATTTTTCAGATTTCCTCTAAGTATTTTAATGTTTTTAATAAAGTTAACTTGCAAAATTTAATCATCCCTTGCTTAGATTTTCCACCATGAGAGAAAAAAAATCGACCGTCAATACTAGGTATGGTAAAATGGAATGCAATATATTCCTTTTCGATCACTATGAACTACATCCCTTTCATCGAGTTGGCATTAATCCTACCGTGCTGAACTGCACCTGGCTTCCCAAAGTCCAGGCAGACCACAGAGACGTGATATTATTATCTTCCAACACACTGTTTGGATTAGTTTGATAATGAAATATTTAGTTTTCCCTGTTGAAGAGAAAACTGAATTATTAGTGTATAACTGGATGACTGTGACTATATATACATTTTTTTCTATTACAATAGTAGTAGTGTTAGTTGTGTATATCTCTGTCATGAGATCATTTCTATTTGCTCCTCTTCTGTTATTCGTATTCTGTTATTCCACCAGTTAAAGGTTTAACATTTAACCGTGTTTTCTGATTAATTTTATATAAGATGCTAAAAAGTAAGTTTTAATGTCAGTACAAAAACATTTACCCGCACCTATTTTATGCGAAAGAACCACAGAAGTAAAATAGGTATAAGATAAATTGATTGATTACTCATTTAACTGGCGTTACGGCATCAAAGGAACACGAGGAAGACTATACGTGACCCGCTTTAAGGCTGTCCAACTGAGCTGCTTTGATCAAGCAAGCACAGGGTTTATTAGAGCGGATTAAGTCTGTAGGTCCGAGTTCGGCGAGACCAGGTGGGTTTCTGCAGCGTGGATACAATCTGGATAAGGCGATGCAGTTTGCAGGGATTTAGTAGAGAGCTAGACAGAGATTTTAAAAGTTTTCGGTGCTGGTTTAAAGAGCAAGACATTATTGTCTTCGTTTTTTGTCTGGATTATAATGTTGCTTTTGTTTGTGTAGGTGATATTAAATGTTTTTTTTTATTAAGTTTTATGAATTTTACATTTATGCGTTCTCTGTGCTGCGTTTTTACTTTTCACTGCCGAGCATTCTGCTCAGTAAAAAACTGTTTGCAAATAAATTCGTTCCTTATGCCTTAAGAGTGGTTAAACTTTTTAGGTAATAATAATAATAATAATAATAATAATAATAATAATAATAATAATAATAATAATAATAATAATAATAATAATAATAATAGCAGTCAGCGTATCTGTCCTTCTAAATTTAAAAATCAGTTACAAGCTCAAACCGAAGGGTAGTTACCATCTTGAATTTTGGCGTCGAAACGTAAAAGAGTTTGGGGAAGTGAATTCGCGTGAGCAGCCAAAAATACTGGAAGTAGTTCGAGAGCTCTAATGAACAGGTCGTTAGTTTTTTCAGTGATCTCGAAGCCTCCAAAAATCCTCTTGCATCAGATTTGAGCGTGAGAGTGGCAGGTTTCTGAGCGATTCCCTAAAGTCTTGAAGTCAGAAATTTCTGCCTATTTGATTGGCCGCCCTTGACGTAATTTGTAAACTGGGTGAATATCGCCTTAGGTGGGAGAGTAAAAATGTCAAATTATGTACTGATCCGGTGAATGACAAGTTTGGGCGGAGATTACGGTTTTTAGTTCAGACAGTTTAAAATATGGCCGATTGGCCATTCAACACAAAATCCAATATTGTGGCCAGGTGGTGACCCCTTTTGGTGACTTGAGCAAATCAGCCTATAGTACTTTTGCTTCTTTACCGCCAAACCAAATATCTCCAGTTTCAGTGGGCAAGTTTTCAATTTGTGCCGTATAAACTGTTTCCCCGAGGAAATACAGAAAGAATAACCTCAGTAGGGAACCATTTATAGTGGACTGTCCCTTCAGTGATAATGATAAACTTGAATAGAATGAAGGCCTTGTAAATTCTTATTAGTCAGTTGATACAAGGGATTGGGTACACACAATCGTAACAGTAACAATAAAATTATTTTATTGTATCTCCAAACGGACATTTTATGGGCATTTCCGTCATTGGTCAGCAATTTTTTTTTTTTTTTGTAGGAAGCCCTACCCTCCCCCATCCCTCCTTTTATTTTACTTATTATTTATTTTTTTTTTACGATTCTTAGATTAATATTATTCGACTTGAAACATATTCTAGGGGTGTCACACGAGCCAGTTGTAGGGTTTCTCAAAACATCTTAATACCAAATTTTGTACTATAGTAAATGAATTCTAATAAATATTGACAGAAAATGTGTCACTGTATTTTGGAAACTTGAATAATTCTTGAATTTATAAACTCTCCTATTACTCTTATTGTAATTGATAGATTTTCTTTCATATTTCCTGCCATAAAATTTCGGAACTTGATTCCATTTTATATAACTTTTTTTTTTTTTTTACAAACATACGCATTTCGTTAAGGAATAGGGATTTTTGTACATAAAGAAATGTTCCCTGTTTTATATTTTCCATGTCTCTGTTAAATCAAGTTTTTGAAAATTACACCTGACAAGTACAGAAAAATAAATTAAGAAATGGAATTGTGTTAGTATTTCATCGCTTTAAATTTAATAATAATAATAGTAATGAAGAAGAAGAAGAAGAAGAAGAAGAAGAAGAAGAAGAAGAAGAAGAAGAAGAAGAAGAAGAAGAAGAAGAAGAAGAAGAAGAAAAGGAACAAGAAGAAGAAGAAGAAGAAGAAAAGGAACTTTAAAAACAAATCAATGGACATTAAAGTATTCAGGTAGTAATTAGATTACATTAGCATCATTACACGAGCAGAGAAAAATTCATCCATTTCATTAAGACTTGCCGGCATCGTTTTAATAAGCACAGTAATTACCTTTCAACCAAATGCAAATGACCTGTGATTAAATCCTCAAAAGAAATGCAATCACTTTTTCACTGAATGAGATTTTTTTTTATTCCGTAATTTGAAATACTGATATCAATTTGCTTTCATGATTAGGGAGTCAAAGTGTTCAAAATATAAGAGACTAGCTTGTCAAGGGATCCTGTAAGAATTAATTACTGCTTTGAAGGCTATGAAGAGGTTTGCACATCTCATGTTACTCCTGGTTATATAGATTAGTTTATATAAAGATTTATAAGCTCAGGAAACGTTTAAGTTGCCCCTTTTGGAATTGTCATTTTATATCCGAATTATTTCATCTTTTGCCTCCATAAGAAGGATTCAGGTAAAGGATTCTTCTTCTTATTCTTCTCTATTAGGTGGTTGTACCATTACTTCTTTTGGTAATGTTCCGGCCATTATTCAGGTGGGGATAAGGAGAGCGTTTATCCTCCTTTCAGATGGTTTATGACACTCGTTAAGCCACTTCTCAAATTTATGCCGGTTAGTGCCTGCATCTTTTTCTTTACTACCGAACATTGAAATTCTATTTGCACTTCCGCTTTTTCTTACTCTCATAACTTCTCATTCTTTAGAGGAAGGTCAAACACTTCCCTCGGGGTATGTTCCCCTTGATTTTCCGTTTTCCATGGGCTTGAATTTAATAAGGGCATTTGGTTTCCTGCTCCTTTGGTTACAAAATATGAAAATTGCTGGTGACACGATCTCTTAACGAAAAGTACATGAATAAAATAATGTATATAAGTCTGTCTGGTTGTCTTGTTTGCCTCGCTTGGTTTTCCCTCAAGAAATACGTCTAAGGGAGAGAAGTCTATTCTGCTCAAACTGAAAATTGGGAGAACTTGGAAAGCAAGAAAGACCAAATCTAGTAATGCACTGCAGATCTTCTTCTTGAGTAATACATTCTTCTAGGAATTTAATGGAACAAGGTCTTACCCTGATAAAGACTCGTGAACTCCCATGACCAGATAAATTTTACTTTTCTGTTCTTTCTTAACTTATGTGAATGCTGTTAGGTAATTGAGCTCTTAGTCACTGCCCTGATATTTTATTTTGCTTTCAGAACTAGCCAACAGGATTCTGCCTAAGGTCGTGATAGCTATGATATAGTAAAATATCTTCCCATTATTAGTTATGTCCCATGAGCAATTGAAATATTGCAAAATAATGATTTATGTTTAAACAAAAGAAATAATATATCATAATTAGTCTGGTGAAGTTATAACTGAAGGATAATTGATGTATTCTCTCTCTCTCTCTCTCTCTCTCTCTCTCTCTCTCTCTCTCTCTCTCTCTCTCTCTCTCTCTCTCTCTATTCGTTGAAGTTTCTTTACCATCGGAATCCAATGACTTGAAAGGTCTTACATTTAGAATCTTATGGGACAGATTCAATCTCAGGAGATCTAGACAAAGGGCAGAGGCGCCTCGTAGAGCCCCGAAAAAGAGAGGAAAAAAGTGCTGGGAAGGATTGAGAGTGAACAAGAAGAAAAACTAACTTTCAGATAGTTGGGCATCGGAAGGAGGTTAATTGTAAAAGATAATTTCGTTTTCGTGTTTTTATACGTACGGCAAAGCAAGGAATTGAAGTATAGAATTATTGATGTATTAGGCGTTATCTTGCCCCATAATTTCAAAGGTCTTCGAAGCTGGATTCAGTATTTAGTAAAAAATTTCAGAAGATATAAAGTAAAATTTTAAATCATAGTTCGTAAATGATTATATTAAACGATATACCATCAAAAAGATGAATGGAAAATCGTAGAACTTGAATTTGTTGCAGAAGGCCTACTTTTGCAAAACGTTTTAAAAACTCTGCTTCTGAAACTTGTATTCTCTGAGATTCTTGGCAAGGATGTACCTGCTGTCTCCACCTCGGACCTCAGAGAGAAATCGGTCCCTATAATCCCCAAGACTAGGTCACCAGATCAACAAGTGCTTCACAGGCAAGGGGAACAGACAGCCATCGCAATATAGCTGGTATTCACCAGCCATCAAAAAGCTGCGTCAAGCGTGTATGACCAATACCTAGACGACAAAGGGCCGTTTCCTATCTTGTAGGCATGTTGCCACTTTGCCAAGGGGGCATCTCGCTTATGATCTCTCTCTCATTTTATTCTCACTTCGTGAGTTTTTCAACTATGGGATTGGTGGAATTAAAAACTGAATATATATCGAAGCTGCTGTTTCGATATATCTGGTTTATAATACTTATTATAAACGAGCTTGATGGTGCGCACTACGCTGAGCTGGAACCCTGCGCTGCCCTTCATGTCTCCCCTACCCTCCCAATCCCCTATCTATCCAGCCCCCACCAGGGGCGGACAAACATGTTTGCAGGAGGAGAGTGGATGTGTCATATCTCCCCTAACCTCTCGATCCCCCACCTACCCCGCCCCCAACCGGGGTGGACAAACAAGAAAGATCCACTCGGATTTTATTATTATAGATTACTTGGTATTGATAGAAATGTGCCTTACCAGGGAGATTGTGTATAGTATTTTTCCTTATTTTTTGTGAAGTCAAGTCGTGTATAAGAAAAATTCCAATATTGGAGTAAATTGAAGTTGATTATTTTTTACAGATAAATTAAGAGTAATAGATGACATAAATTTGTTTTCACTTACTTTAGAATTAACGTTAATTCCAAAGCTGGAGTATCTCCTGAGAATAAAAAAAAATGTAAATTTTACTTCCCTTTTTTTATCAAGCTTTTATGCGGCTAAAGTTGAAAGAGTGAGTGATCAATTTAAAAATTTATTTCAAATGGTTTTAATTCTAAATTCACATTGGAGAGTTACAGACATGCTACAGTATCCTCAAATGAACGTCCGCATGAATGATGAACCTGGTTACCGATCATCTGTATACTGCGTAGTTAAATTTCCTGACTCTTATTAAACTCAATATATATATATATATATATATATATATATATATATATATATATATATATATATATATATATATATATATATATATATATATATATATAATTTATATATACAAGGTGTCCATAAAGTTTTTTACAATTTAAAGAAAATATATTACAGAAGCCATTGATGAGATATCTTAATCAGATTTGTTCTATGTACTCAGCAGTTATCAAAGTTTTTAATCACATTGCGTTTGTGTATTTCAGGTACCATTTTGATGGAAGAGGTACTGTTAAATGAACCCTAAAAATGATTACTCCTCAAGAAAAGGCACAATGTGTGTCATGGTATATTGAAACAAAATCGTATACGCAGACTCAGCGAAACTACAGAACTAAGTATGAAGGATTAGATTTATTTTACGTGGCTAAGAACCAACTGGTTACCTAGCAACGGGACCTACAGCTTATTGTGGAATCCGAGCCACATTATGACGAGAAATTAATTTCTATCACCAGAAATAAATTCCTCTAATTCCTCATTGGCCGGTCGGAGAGTCGAACGCTGGGCCAACAGTGTGCTAGCCGAGGGCTCTACCCACCCCACCAATGAAGAACTAGAACTAAGTATGGAAGAGATCCCCTGTCACATCCGTCAGTTCATGCATAGCACAAGAAATTTATGGAGACAGGGACAGTGTTGGATAAAAGGAGGAGTGGACGACCAACAACATCTGAGGAGAACATCGATTGTGTAAGACAAGACTTTGATCGTTCTCCTACAAACTCCATCCGTACTGCTGCCAGACACTTACAGCTACCACGTTCAACAGTGTGCAAAGTCCTACACAAGAACTTGTGATTCCACGCTTACAAAGTGCAACCCATGCAGGCACTCGAGCCAGATGATAAACCAAGACGAAAAGAGTTTGCAGTTAACATGCTGGAACGAATTTCTGAGGATGAAACCTTTCATATTTCAGGGAACCGAACACATGTTGTGAGAATCTGGGGATCGGAACATCCCCATGTGATTAGGAAACTTCACCGAGATAGTCCAAAGGTGAATGTTTGGTGTGAGATCATGTGCAATCAAAACATTGGTCCATTTTTCTTCAACGAGACATCAATTACCGCTGATGTTTACCTTGCCCTTTTTACTAAATATGTGGCACCACAACCAACCATCATTTTCCGGCAAGACGGTGCCTCACCACATTGCCCTCGTTCACCAGAT
>NC_089742.1:25203149-25208149 GCF_040412425.1 Macrobrachium rosenbergii | reverse complement strand
AACACATCCTACAGGAAAAAAGTACAGTCTGGATTTGGAGTTGTTACGATGCCCATTCTTCCACTATAATTTTCATTCTTTCTGATATTTCTGCCCCTTGGAGTTCTTAGAAATAAGTGAAGTGTTAATGTTTTCATTTCAAGTAATGTAAGCATTCCGTAGCATTTGCTATTTCATATTGTTCACTCTCAGCCTTCAGCACTCCATACATGACCATGAAAGTGTTTTATTTGCATCAAAGTTACATCAAATTTGTCTTGCAGAATAGGCCTTTGATGCTGTGTGTCTACCTGTTTGTCCACGGTGCCAGTTCCTGAATTCCTAACATGGAAGAACATTTCAAGAGTAACCCCTGAAGACTTATTTGCCTATGTGGCAGAATTCTGTATATTAACTTATCTTTAGAGGTTCCCCACAGGCTGATTTTATTTCAGAGTGGAACTATTTCTATCATTAAGAAATTTCCCCATAGATCGTAAAGTCTGTTGATACTGGCACTGCTTGTTTTGTGACTAATGCAATATAAGTTCCAAGGGGCTAGTGAGGAGCTCCATTTTGCAATATCCTTCTGATCTTTATAATAAACCTAATAAGTGAAGTCTTGCATTTCTTTTGAAAACCATTATAATTTACTGTCAACTCACTTTTTTTCATGAGTTTAGATTGTGTTTAAGGCTAGATAGACCAACCCTGAACTAAGCTCATGAAAGTGGTGACCTTGCCAGGATCTTGCAATCTTGCATGATTGTTGCATGGCTCAACAGGGCAACTTCATCCCAGCTCTCAGTAGTGTAGTTAATCAGCTTTTGCTGGCTAAGTCTGAGTGTTTATGATCATAAGGTACCTTATATCCCATTAGTAACTTACTTTGGCACTCGTGGACAGCAGTATACACAGCATAAATACTTTCAATTGAATTCTGTTGCAACCCAAAGACTGTGACGTAGATGTTTGTAGCATATTTGAGTGTACCCGCATCGCCGTATGTTAAGATTCACTCAGAGAACAAAAGAAAGCTTATTGCCAGATGTGCATGTATTTAGCTGTATTTATCCTTAGTGCATGCTGTAACGAGACTACATGTCTGTAATGGCTAGGAATTAGCTAGGCAGTGAAGTGGTAACAAGTGATAAGTGTTAACATTCTGGGAAAGTGCAAGAATTCCCCCTGAAAACTCATGATAGCCATAGTTAGGAAGAGGTATCTGGCAATCTCTGCTAGGCAGGCAGACCGCTTCATGCATCTTCTCCGCTCGTGCGAACCTTCGCTCAGTAACCAATTTCTACTTTGTGATTTTATTTGTTCTACGACATCTTTACTTGTTCAAGTTAACCACTGTTTCAATGCATCTTACGTGCAGTAATAGAAATAATATTAACATAACCAGTTGCTAAGAAATTTAATTTGTTAACGAAGAAAGCGCATAGTATTCACATTCCTTTAAAGTCAACGTGAAGGTTGTTCAGGAGGATGCATGCCTCGCTTCCCTTACACTCGGTAGCTGGCCTGTTGCTCACCCACTGAACTGTCATGTGTTATGTAAATATTACTGTCACATGTCATGTTTTAAAAATCATTCTTAGTGGAAGAAATTGTGAAGTTTCACATTATTACCATTTGTATATCACCATTTGGGCATTATTTGTGTATACTCACTCGGGAGATATTACGCTTTATATTGTTTGCAAGTAAAGTATTATTTGTTCATGTCACATAACTATAACTTTGTGGAACTTATTAAGGGTACAGACTATATGCTTTACACCCATAAGCTGCAGTTCCAAACCCTATTACAAATAAAGCCACTTATTAGGACTCTACCTGAAACCTATAACTTAACCAAACTACATTACTTAAAAGCCTTTCCGAGTGCTCCTGCATTTGCAATACCGTGTTTTCACAGCTTCCTCTTGATGTGAGACTGTCATGAGCAAACTTACGAGCAAATTTGTCAGACTCACAAACCCAGTGAACCCATTAATCTATGTCTTGCTCACATTTGCATCGTAAGAATAAGTTCTACGGAACCAACCATACGTAGTAGCCTACGGTTAATCATTCACACCATCTGCCCATAACAAAACTTTGCCAAAAAAACTCTAACACCAACTTGTAAAGTAGCTGGTTTTGTCCATGTGCAAGTTCTTTCTTTCAAATTCCTCTATATGAGAACCACGTTCTGTGGAACACTCTAGTATTCATGCTATAGCTGGCATTGTCCGTGCGTGAGCAACTCATAAATAACCTGTTCTTTGGAACTAATAAAGCCTGTTCTTCGGAAATAATAAAGCTTGTTCTTCAGTACTAATAAAACCAAGTTCTTCAAAACTAATAAAAAGCCACACTCGATCTTACAGGACTAGCTCACACTTTTGAGTCCCACTACTGTTCTCTGAACACTCCACCCCATTCCTTGTGAGCCAACGCCCTACAGGACCTCTAAAAAATCTGCTCCTTCCGAGCATAAACTGCACACCATTTGTGCCATAAACCCGTTCCTTCTGAACAAACCTCTGTACTCAACGACGACCCGTATCACGAGTAGCTAAAAAACTTAAAAGCCCAGCAAAGCTGACGTATTCTGCTTAACTTACCCGACCAAGACAACGCACATTGAGCTCTACCTTTCATGTCTAATTGAGACTGGAAGCAAACTATCAAACTTACTAAGAGTGCCACCCTCACTGGCACTCTCCACCATTCAGTCTCTGGTATCATCACCAGAGCCCCTACTAAGCATTCAGCTTAGTGCCACACATGTTTGTGTGCACAAGTCTATGTCTTTTGGGACCATCCAGTGGGTTTTCTTCCTTTCATCTTCTTTCCTATGCCCTACCTTGCCGATTCCTTTAGTCTCACAAACTGAGGACCTGTCTTGGCCCTTCTTTCCTACTTTCTACCCTGGTGGCTCTGCAGACTTGCAACCTGTGGGTCCATCTCAGTTCTCACTTCATATTATCAAGCCTGTTCTACACTCCAACCATCGTACTTTGAATCAGTGCCATTTGTCTGGCACTAACCATTCTAGCCACTCCCGTGCAGCTACTGTATGGCTTAGTATTTATTGGTGTACCTCTCAAATGGCATCATGTCTACCTACGCTGAAGACTACCAGACCTTCCAAGGGCTTGAACAAAGCAGGGGGCTTAGGGGAGAGCAACTGACTACCTGGATAGAGGAACAGGTAGCTAGAGCAAAGAAGAGAGACAAGAAGGAGGAGAAGCAACGCCATCACGAGCTGGCCTTGGCTTGGGAGAAAGCCACCCTTGCAGAAGCTGAAAGGGAGAGGGAAGAGCAGCAACACCAACATGAGGAGCAGCAACACCAACATGAGTTAAACCTGGCTTGGGAGAAAGCTGCCCTTGCTGAAGCCAAAAAAGAGGAGGAGAAGAAACGCCAAACATGAAGAGAAGCAACGCCAACACAAGCTCAGCCTAGCTCAGGAGAAGGACATTCTCGCCAAAGCAGAGAGGCAAGCAAGGGAAGAACAGTGCTGCCATATCGATCTAGCAATTGAGCAAGCACGCCATGCGAACACCATGGCACTCGCCCAACATAAGGCTGAGAATCCTACTACTCCAACCCCCAAAACAACCCTGTCAAGCACGAGTACCCTCATCCAGAAATGGTGAGACAATGAACCTGACGCATGGCTGGATCTCATAGAGAAAGTATTTGAGAATTCCCCCGCCCCCGCCCCCCAATGCAATGGAGATAGCCTTTATATTAAATAAGCACATGGGTGGAAAAAATTAAGTTGCGCTTTGTGCTTTGACAGCCACAGAAAAAAGAGATCTTGCTGTAGTCCAGAGGGCTGTCAACAAGGCATTTGAAATCACACCAGACTGGTGGAGACAACACTGGCACAGTTTACCCAAAGAAATAAGTCAGTCCCGGACGGATGGGAATTATCATAAAGGGCAACACTACAAACGTTGGCTAGAAGCTCATAATGTCACAATGCTCAACGAGCTCTCGGAGCAAGTGCAATTGGAGGATTTCTTTCAGTACGCTCTGAGCACACTCACTACCCATATATATGAGAAACACCCAACCATCGTCGCTGAATGCTATCATTTAGCCAATGATTGGGAAACTCACCATTACCTGCATAGTACAATGGGCAAAATACTTGCACCTGCTTATCCTACTTCCTCACAAGCCCAACCTAAGAATGGGCTGTCATCTAAAACTGCTGTATGCACTTATTAAAAAAAAAGAGAGGGCACTTTAAAAAGGGAACTGCTGCAAAGCAAGCTCCTGATCAGCAAAGGCAAGCTCCACAACCTTTGCCAGCTCCTAGCAAAGATTTTAATAAGGTCTTTTGCACGGCATGTAAGGTCTATGGGCACTCTGCCCTCTGGAAGCATTACCCCAAAAATACAGCTACTCCTGCCATTGCTTTGGCGGTCATAAATTCATCCCTTGCCCTCCAGCTGAAAGTCCAATATTTGTGGCACCCCCTTGCGGTCACTAACATGCACTCCAGGTCCAAGCATTTGAAGATACTGGCGCACTGATTTCCCTTATATGGGAAGACAAAGTTCCTTATGGGCTAAAATTGAAAACCACAGTCTTATCACGATAGAGAGTATCAACAATGTAAAACTGATTCTTCCAACAGTTCGTTTGAGGGTCACTAGACCTCACAGAACTCGCATCTGCGCTCTTGCAGTTGCAAAACATATTCCTGGAGGATATGATCTCCTTTTGGGGCAGGATTCCTTGTCTCCATCGAATTCAAGACAATGGAGAGGTCCTCACCTCTCACAATCACATGCAGGCATAGTTAATCTACATCAGCCTGAGTCAAAAACACTGCCAGTGCCATATGAGTGTCATGAACAGTGCCAAGCTCCATCCGTCTTGAAAGTGGAGCCCTTACCAAACCTAATTCCCGTGCCTGGCCCCGCCTTAATGCAAGTGCCAGAGCAAACCCCATTTCTCCTTATAGGAGAGCCAAAATTTGACTCAATTTTCCCGCTAGTGCCACTTGAGTG
>NC_089742.1:25168149-25188149 GCF_040412425.1 Macrobrachium rosenbergii | reverse complement strand
ATATATATATATATATATATATATATATATATATATATATATATGTTTGTGTGTGTGTCTGTGTAACTGCACGAAAATATGGAACGTGATCAATATATAAATAAAGATAAAATCCACGAAGGAAAGGGAAACACTGGAGTACTGCGAGGCCTTTCAACTGTCAGTCGTCCTTTACTTAGCAGACTAAAGAAATATAAAAGTAAGTTTACAAAGAAAGCTCATATAAATAAAATATGGAGATTACAAAGGAAAAAATATGTACCTGGAATCCAACAAAATTGAAGAATTAGTAGAACTGCCAAAACAGGGTTAAATATTTAAGAGGTTTTACAAAGGACTAGGATCAACCGTTCAAAAGCAGGAACAGGACAAATAAAAGATTATACAAGTTAGTGACTGACCACCAAAAAATATTAGTACAACGAAATAATTCTCTTTTTTTCGTAAACAATAAAAATTTTTGCAAGATGAACATTTTTACAAATAAAAAATTATATTAAACATACGAATACATAGAAAATATATGTAATTAAGTCAGTGATTTTATCTTTTAGGTAATTCTTGAACATTTTTCTAATACAGGGGTCCAAATAATACATGCCAGGGCTAAGGTTAAAATTACAGCTGGAAGTAAGCTGGATAATAGCGGACTGCAAAAGATTTCTTAAAGAGAAATCGTTTGTTCTGGCAATCACTGAATTTTCAGCCCAATTTATCCTGTGAGAGTTTTTATTTAAATGAATGAATATAGCATTGGATGTTAGTCCAGTTTTGACTGAATACTTATGTTGCTTAATACGTACATCTAAATCTTTGCTAGATTGGCCACTGTAAAAAGAGGGGCAGTCCAAACATGGAATTTTATATATTATGTTGTTGTTGTTTTCTTTAGGGCTATTTTTTATTAACATTCCTTTTAGTGTGTTATTATAGGAAAAAACGAGTTCGACATTAAAAGATTTTAACAATGATTTTATGTTTTCAATACCACTAAAATAAGGCAAGCTAAGAATGTTATTAGGGTTTTTTTTTTCCTCCATTTTACCTTCACCATAAAACTTTTCGTGGGCTTTATTATAACAGATATCTAGTATATGTGAAGGCTAACATAAATCTGTCCCTATGTTTCTTATGTATTCAATTTCTTGATCCAAATACTGGGGACTGACAATGCGCAAAGCTCGTCAAAACATAGAAGAAAAAAATTGATATTTTGATGTTAAGGTGATGGCCTGAATAAAAATGGACATAAGTTAAGTTGTTGGTTGGTTTCCGATAAATACTGAATTTGCATTGATGTGGTTCTCTATGTATTAAAACATCTAAGAAAGGGAGGCAATTGTCTTTTTCTAATTCTAAAGTAAACTTAGTGAATGATACCTGTTTATTCAAATTAGAGAGTAAATCATTTACATTAATACCAGCAGGCAAAACAGCTAAAATTTCGTCAACATATCCATACCACTTTAAAGGAGTATAAATGATATTAGGTAAATATCGTTTTTCAAAGAATTCCATGTACAAGTTTGAGAGGAGTGGGGATAAAGGGTTGCCCATTGCCATACCAAATATGTGTTGGTAAAATTAATTATTGAATATAAACTTACAATCACAAATGCACAACCTAGTGAGTGAAATAATATTACTTACAGGTAGAGGTAATTCATGATGGATTAGTTCATTACTAAGATACTCTAAAATTGAATCTATAGGGACTTTAGTAAAAAAGAGAACTAACATCAAAACTAACTAATCTACCAGTGGGGCAAAAAGTGATTTTGTTTAATTTATCAACTAAATCTAGACAATTCTGTAAGTGAGAATCGGAGATAGTTTCGAGTAACGGGGACAAGAGCTTGGTAATATATTTCGAAAGTTTATATGATATTGAGCCAACAGCACTCATAATAGGCAGCATAGGATTATTTTCTTCGTGTGTTTTTACTAATCCGTACAAGTAAGGTAACGAGGGAAATTTTACTGACAACTGACTTATTAGCGCTTGGTACTGAGCTTCTGCCTGTCATTTTCCTGTGGTATTCACTTACACACACACACACACACACACACACACACATATATATATATATATATATATATATATATATATAGAGAGAGAGAGAGAGAGAGAGAGAGAGAGAGAGAGAGAGAGAGAGAGAGAGAGAGAGAGAGAGAGAGAGAGATAATAGTGGTAGTACAACAATTCCTCAGGTTATAATTTTGCCTTGTTTCATAAGATAAGACTTACTATTGAATTACTCCGTATTAATTTCTGATTTGGCAAGTAGCTATCAAATTTTGATCTATAACTTTCAGTAATTTATTTATAAATTACAGGCAGAGAGCTCTCTCTCTCTCTCTCTCTCTCTCTCTCTCTCTCTCTCTCTCTCTCTCTCTCTCTCTCTCTCTATATATATATATATATATATATATATATATATATATATATATATATGTGTGTGTGTGTGTGTGTGTGTGTGTGTGTGTGTGTGTGTGTGCGTTTGTGTGTTTGTGTTTACTGCGAACACATTTGTGAGTTATAAAAATATACTAATTTTGAATCATTATAGTTCTTGCATTACATTTACAACCATTCTTTCATGGAGTTGTCTTTTGACATGTTATGTCTATTTTACGGATATGTACACTTACTTGATAAGTGTTTTGTTTCATCTTATAAATGGGTGAAATAACCAGGAAACTTATCAAATGTTTAGTAGCTCACTGATTTGTTGATGTGGTACATTCAAAAAATCAAGTTTTAAGAAGGATACAAAAACTGAACCAAATTTATTTATTAACCAGTAAACATTTCTGATTCAAACTCTGCATAATATACCATTTCACCTATATCATTGTTATACTCTTTGTTTAAGTGACTGGGCATCAACAAAAACACCTCTAGCTTTGCTGTGATGAATTATGTCAATTCTAGATGTAGGTATTATTCCTTCATGTTAAGCATCTAAAAAGTTGTTCAAAACATGTCTCAATTTTAATATCTATGATTTAAATAGTCTGAGGTAACCTCTTCTCAGATATTACGGAGTGTACATACCTGATCTGATTTAAACTTAACAAGAAACATTCGGACAGCATTTTGTTCAAGGAGATCTATGGTAAATCCACAGTACCACTTTTCAGTTTTAAGTACTACGTTTCATATTAGCCATGCTTATTTTAAACTTTCCTAAATGTTATATATAAAATAAATATGTTATTAACTAATTTTATAAAAACTTTCAAGAAACCCAATGTGGGAATTATATAATCGAAGTGAATTCTAAACCGAATGTCCGATAAACGCACATCGAAATGACAGAGAAATATTCAATAAACAGCAAAAATAATATAAATGAGAAGAAACCGAAAGAACACATAGTGAGGGAATGTAACGTATAGATGTTTTGTTTAAAGATAAGTTGTTTATTCTTCACATTTCAGACCGCGTTTTCCTACGTTTTCTTTATATATGTCCTTTGCTTGATTGATATAGATCCAAAAGAAATATATATTTTGTTATGCATTGGAAAGCTAGCAACATCATGACTGAAAAATCGATAAATAATCATTTTCAGTGCAGAAAACGGTACTAATAAACTTAAAATAGTTACAGCATGGGTTGCAAAACACGCAAAATTTAATTTAATTGTTTCCTGTGCATGTATGTGAAGGGAAGATAAAATTAAAATAAAGACTGAAAGATGACCGTGCCGCAAAATGCTGGGTAATTATTTATTTATGGAAAAACATCTCAAAAAGGCCGGATGAAAAAGCAAAAATGACAGCCAAGCTGATGAGTATCAACACTGGGAGGTTGTGTGTTCATACTCGTATGTCATTACTAGGAAAAATATTCAAAACGCATAATATCTCTGCGGCAGTTTGTTTTTAGCAAAGCATCACAAAACCAGCGAAGATATACGAAGCAACTAAAGCAGGAACGAAGCAAATGCATATAGGCTTCCCTTTTCGTTCAAGTTTGTTTGAAAATTATATATGTATATTTTTTTTACTTAATGTTTGTTTCACCTCCGTTTGAAGTCACGCCCCGTTTCCCCTCAGGGTCAAATAAGCAAGATAAATATTTTCAACGGGCAAACACTATTTACATACCAGTTGATATACAGAGAAACGGAGTTTCATTCCTGTTTCGTTCTAATTATGTTATAATTTTTTCCTTCTGACTTTTACCACAAACCGTGCATTAACTGCTGTTCTCTTAATGCCGATACACTGGTCCATCATTTTTGTAATTCGTTGTAGTTTTATTCGTAGATGTTTAGCTTTCACAGTTTTCTCTCGCTAGCTGTGCTACATTGTAGTTTGAAATGTTCGAAGTTTTTGACAAGCTGGTTACAGTATAAGTCGGAGTTATTCAAAGCTTTGTCCTATGGCTCAGCAAATGTGCAAATTTTTGACAAATGTTGCATTATGAAATATTCGAAGCTTTTAACAACTATGTGCCGTAATGGGAGGGAATATTTGAAACTTTTAACTAATAGGTTTTATTATAAAAGTGAAATGTGCAAAGTTTCTGGTATTAATATTAAATTAAATTTATTCTACTTAATTTTTATACGTTGCTGCTTTATGGGTCAGTGGCATTCAATATTTATTTTTAGGGAAATATTTTACAGTATGGATTTCACATATTAGAAGTTATCCACAGGCATGCTGCATTTTAAGATTAAAATATCTGAAGTTCATGATCATACTGTATAAGTTGCATTAAGGAGGTATAA
Source organism: Macrobrachium rosenbergii (assembly GCF_040412425.1). Taxonomy (NCBI): domain Eukaryota; kingdom Metazoa; phylum Arthropoda; class Malacostraca; order Decapoda; family Palaemonidae; genus Macrobrachium; species Macrobrachium rosenbergii. The sequence goes on along the minus strand of NC_089742.1, from coordinate 25,183,404 downwards.
TAATTAAAGTCTAGTAACATTCGAAGGTTATGACGAATATTTTTCCCAATATATTTTTCTAACAAACCTTAAATACTGGGAATATTATAGCATACTGAGAATAAGGGTATAAATTCTGATGTAGTAGAATATTCGACGAATTTGTCATAGAGGAGATTTTTTATTGGACTTTTTAAATCGATGCCATAACCATTTTAAAACTTCTGTGTCAGCGATACAGGCAATACAGATTAAGGCAACCCCACACACACACACACACACACTCAAAATCCAGATTCCCATTGTGACTGTTGCGGTTGACGTACGGGTTAACTACGTCCTCATAACTCATAGATTTTCTGTTAAGAAAACTAGGGAAGAAAATCATTAGAAAATCACAAACACTCTAGGGTAGGAATTAATGAGCAATAAGAGATAGTCTTTACAGTGTTTCATAAGATGTTCATGTCACACTGCAAGTATATTTTACCGATGACAAACGCTGAATGAGTTATCTTGAAGATTCTCATTGAGGATTATTGCAAGGCAATGTAGAAATCATTCGTGCCTTGAGTAGTCGTTTAATTGGCTCTGAATAATGAGGACACCAGTATAATCTCGTGGGTAGAGAGAGAGAGAGAGAGAGAGAGAGAGAGAGAGAGAGAGAGAGGGAAAGGGTTTAAAGGGATGCAAAGGTAGAGACTGGAGAGATGTAGTAATGCAGTGCGTGTATAGCCTAGACTGGATAAAGAGAAAAAGAGAGAGAGGAAGATTATGCATTTTAGAAAAAAAATTCAAATCTATATGTCACAAAGCGACTTCGGCGAGTGAGAGAGAGATTTGTTTTCATTGGAAGGAGCTTACAAATGAATAGCTTTTAAAAAAGAATATTGATATCCTCTGCGGATAAGGCTTATCGAGGAGAAAGGTAAATTGCATACCTGCAACACCTCGATATGTTTCAACAGTTGGAGGATTATTTTACGTTCATTTGTCGGCCATCTGATTTTATGCACCCACCCAGTCCCAGGATCTTTTAAAATAGAGTTAACGACCTGAGCTCATTAAAACGATAAGTGTTACTGAAAACTCGCAACTAATCAGGAAGGTTTGGCAAATTCGCCAACGTATCCTAATTAAGTCTGAACGCCAGTAGTTTAAGACTGAATATCTATCAGCCCTCCTCTGGCATACCTGTAATTGTTTCTTTATTGGCCATCAAGGGTTTACCTGTTGTTGTTCTTCGTCTCTATAGATGGTGGATAGGTGGCTGATTCTTTAGCTCTACTATCTGGCATGCTTCGGGATTCTCTCATTGCTTTTGTCTATTTTCTGATCTGGCGATATTCCAGTCAAATTAGTACGTATGTCATTGCAGTCGGATTCAAGGTTCAGTGATTTGTCATTTTCAACAAAGATAAAAGATTTTTCTGTTTTTCTTTACCGTCTCACGTCGAAGATCATTGCGGTTGAGGCGTCTGTTTCTCAGCCACTTTGTCAGTCCCTTACCCATTTGTGTTCTTCAAAAGTATAATATTTCTTTCTCAAGGGTAGATTTATCGTATGTCTGTAGGCTTAGCCTCCAATTTTCTCCCCTTCTTTTTATGTCTTGTATCTGTCGTTCCTGACTTGGCAACATAGGGACCTGAATTCAGGGAAAATAGAAATGTTTTGTTTATCTCCGAATATTCTCTTCACTATACCTGAGGTTGGTATCAAGAGATAAAATTATTGTTCTTCCGGTGCTCAAGATCACTCATCAGTATTTATAGAGTGCCTAAGATATAGTTATACGAACAATTCCATTTTGTTTGAGAATAAACCAGGGTTTTACTATTGCATAAGAAAGCAAAGAAACCGTCAAGTGATTTCTGCTACGTATTGTCTTATATTTTGTAAGGTGTAATTGGATGGAATGATAAAGCATTGAATGTATGAAAGCTGCTTAAGCATTATCGATCGGATCCTCTTTCAGTAGCAGTGTTTATTCACATAATAAACACAAATCAGAAGAATGACGAATTACTGGGCGGTTTATAATAAGGGCCTGCTAAATACTTAAATTAGGAAATCTTAGTAAAACTATAAAATAATTAATAAAATTACAGTTAGCTTTACAGATCCTTAACTAAGCATAGGTGCAAGAGATTTTACTACAAAATTGTAAGGAATAGTTCAGTGTAACTCTTATCGTTAGCGGAAAAGTTCAGCGCTGAACTTAGTGACTACTGTTCTTGGAAACTCGACTCAGTTGTTAATCATCTCAATAACTATCTATCTGTGTTTTTATATATATATATATATATATATATATATATATATATATATATATATATATATACAGTATATATATATATACACATACGAATATGTTTGATAGTTCTATGTGAATAGGTTTCATCTTCTGAAATAATAAATAATAATAATAATAACAATATGTATACATATATTCACACATACAAACGTATTTATTGATAGACAGGTGAATACATAAATAACAACAAATCAAATACTACCTTATTCGTTTTGTATTTAATTTTTCTAGTTTAGTTTTTTAACGTATCAAATCCCATAATTGGCAATTATCCAGGAGATTCGTAAAAGAAGAGCATTTATTCCATCTCATAAATGTTAAGTAACATACCGTGTGGCAAAAATAGTTTTCGGTTAACCTTGTTCAATTATGCTTATAATCGTTGTGTGCCTCTTCATAAAAAAAGACCTATTTTAAACGCGCTGCTTATAATCTCCTCAGAGACCTTGGCAATTATGCTGTCAAGAAGTGGTACTCTTCCAGTCATAAATAGCTTATGTGGTATGCATTTACGTTCATAATTGTTGGAAGGAAACCCGTGAAATATAAACGACAGCCATAGCCTTCGGGCGTAGGATTCGTTCACGGACATTTGGTCTGGCAATTCTGCTTTCATGGACGATTTATAATTTCGCACATAAAATACTTCTGGGTCAGGAAGCGATGTAAATTGAGACGGGGAAACTTCATGTATATTTCAGCTGGTGTGAAATGATGAAAGTGCCTGGGAAATAGTGTTTAGGCTTTTAATTTTGCTCGGCTGGATATTACTATGACTCTTTAAATACACAAGATACATCTCCCACTGTATAACACATTTACGAACGGTTGGAAGTCGCTCTGCCCTTTTAGTTTCCCCTAAATCATCAAAACATTGTTGTAGTGTTAACATTCTGTAACAATGAACATGCAAATATACAGGCTCACAATATATATATATATATATATATATATATATATATATATATATATATATATATATATATATATTATACATACATATATATAAAGGCAATGCCACGAAGGAAAGAGAAACAATGGAGCACTGCAAGGCCTTTTGACTTATAGTCCTTTATTGCCTTTATTTGTATATTCGTCACGTTCCTCATTTTCGTGATTCATTTAGACACACACACACACACACACACACACACACACACACACACACACATATATATATATATATATATATATATATATATATATATATGTGTGTGTGTGTGTGTGTGTGTGTGTGTGTGTGTGTGTGTGTCTTCTACATACACACACACACACACACAAACATAAACATACACACATATACTTGCATGCATACGTACATAACTTTGTGAGTTCGCATATAAAGAAGGATATTTGCCACTACAAACATAAATAAAACAGTTACCAGTGCCGTTCGATGCATACTAGGCTGATCAAGCACTAGGAATATTTAAATAAGGATAGCTAATCTGGTTTGCAGTTCAAGTCAGACGGATGAGAGAAGGGTTCCCTAAAAAGATAAATAGCAAATATATTATGTTTTTATGAATACCAACAGCATTCCCAGAATGCTTAATAAGCTTTCCTCCAACGAGTCGAAGCCTACGTCAGGTTAGGTCACAGATTTTTCGCGAGTTTCTGCATCTAAGTAGGAGTACTACTTGAATGTCAAGTAGGAATGATAAACTACCTTGATCTTCATAAATACAGCAGACTGTGTAAATGGACAGATATTTCATGAAGTTTGTTACAACTAATGAAAGACCATGTGGCAACTTTCAGTGTCCCTTGCCGACTCAGTGTCTGCCTTCAATAAATCAGTGACAAACCAAGAGGGTTCGGAATTGATTTTGCATCAATCAGTGTGGCTGGTTTGTTTTTGTTGGTTTTTATTTTACAAAGACTTTTCGACTTTGCCTCAGAATATGTACGCTATTTTTTGGGTATTTCAATCGCTTGCGTAAAATGTGGTAAAGTAATGAATCTGGTATACAACAACAAAAATGTTTCGTATCAAAATCATTTCCCATTTTTACAAGTATTTTGATTGTGAATGCATTTAGAAACATTATGAATCATTTGTTATAACAACTATTATATTTATTTTGATTAAGAAAATCTGTAATAAACGTTTCTCTTGTGAACACAATTTGAGAAGCGAAGAATAATTTGGAATAAGCTTGGAATTTACGTAAGCTCTCATAAAAATATATGTAATTGTGTATTTTTACCTCTCGCAAGGAGGTTACTTTGGGTTCTCTTTGATTTTTTGCATCTTTGCTTGCAGAACTGTGCAAAAAGATTATGGGGATTTACGAATAACAAGCATTAATAAATGGGGAGAGTTCGGAACGTAACTTTAGGAGAGAAGGTATTTTGTGAGGTTTGAGGATAAAAGATTAAGATTGTAACTCAGGTAGGACGGCCTTCCTGAGGCTAGGCTTAGTTATGGAACGCTAGGTCAGGACGTACCCCTGTAATTTTCATCGAATGGCCTTTGTGAAGATTAGAGAAGATCCGACCGCTCGTGGTATTATTAGTGATACTTCTGATGTGTGATAATGCACAGAAGAAGATCAGGAGCTTCAATTCAATCCTGGAATTGTGAAAAGTGTTTTTTATCCTATTTTTTACAAACTCTCGGAAACAGAGGAACTGATCTCAATAGATATACTCACTGTCCAGTGTTGCTTATTACTTTTCGTTTGCATACAGTGGAATTTCTGTTTCACTTTTTAAAGCTCTAAATGCTTATTTTACAGTCTAAGTAAGCAGTGTATTTGAACTCAATCTATCAGAGACATAGAGGAATAAAAGTGAAAGAAAAAGGGGTGGGTCAAGCCACGATGGAATAGAGGGACCTGAGTCTTTAAAGCTGGAGGATATTAACAAAGCAAGTCACATCTTTGACTGGCCGTTCCTTCAAAGGCCAATATCCAACTGTGGCTGAATGACTCACTCCAAGTATCTTAAACCCAGTGCCAACACACCCTTCCCCCCTTCTCCTTCCCTTGGTACGACTACAGGAACCATCTCTTCAGAATTAAGGTAGTGAGGAATTGAGGTTGTCCAGTCACTTAGCTTTTTCTTCTCCTAAGCGTTTCCGCTTCCAAGTGCATCTCTTACACAGACCTGACCTGTCATGCTAAACTCGTGTCACAAGTTTATCCAGTAGTGTTTAAGAGTAAGTTAAGAGATACCCAGTCAGGAAGAGACTCCAGTGTATTTGACTCATGATGCAGGGTTGAATAAAATTATCCTTAATCTTTTCACATAACAGTAGATTGGAAGAAAATTTTTGGGTAAAATAGTTTCTGCATTTTTAATGCATGCCACCTTGTTACAGTCACTTGGTGTGCGTAAATCACATGGCAGAAATTTATTGTCGTTCCAGAAAGGAGCATTAATTTTCAAGCTGCAGTCGTTGTGTAACGAAATTCAGCTCCGTTTCTGGAACGTAAAAGTAATTCTATAACTGCAAGAATATTTTCAAGGGGTGTTCCATTTTTGTGGATGGCAGTGTTGTTGATGCACTTAAAAATTTTTGTCCCTCTCTTTCAGTCAACAAATCCGTCTCTATGTTTCCCTTACACTTGCACATTCATGAAGTGTGGTACATGGGCTAGATTGCTTTGGCGCGTTTAGTTTGTTTTACTCTCTATTTGATACAAGGAAAAAGTGTGCTGGGTAGATAGGTAGATAACAAAGATAGAGCATTTATTTCGTGTTATATTTGCGTTCTGAATCATGAATAATAAAGCACTCGTTCTAAATATCTTCTAAAATTAATATTTTTTGACGTATTAATCACGTAATGTCGAATTATCTCGTCGCCTTTCCACATGAAGCACATTTTGCTTTATTAAAAGTAAATGTAGTTCAGTGAAAAATTATTGCAGTTAATTTAGGTGCATTTGTGCTTATAAAAGTTCCGGGCTTTTCCATGAAAAAACGCACTATTTAGTATCACTTCGAAATCGTATACCATAGCAATTATACTGTCATATAGCGGCGTTATTCTTCCAGATGTAAATGTTGGAGGGAATTCTTGAAATACGAAGGACAACCGTAGCCTCACCGTGTTCATATTGTTCGTAGAGATTTACCTCCGGAATTTCACTTCCATGAAACGTTATCCTTCCAACCTAAAAAAAGCTTCTAGGTCAGGCAGTAATGTCAATTCAGAAGGGTCGACCTCATGTATAATTTATTAGGTGTGGGATGATAAATGTACTTTTGAGAATCATTCTTCACAGCCGGTAAATATGTCTCGAAATACATATGACATGTTGTATATCGCATTACGAGTGGTTTAAATGTGTTCTAGGTTTTTAGCTTTATAATAAAGCGTGCACTGTAAAGAATGTTTCTGCCTGAAATTTAATAAGAGGGCATTTATTTTGCCTGTGTCATCACGATTAATAATGTATACCAGTGCTCGACTCGACTTTACTTTGTCCGTGGGTTGATCCTGCCTACCTTCCAACAGACCATGTATGCTTATGGTAAAAACACACACACACACACATATATATATATATATTATATATATATATATATATATATATATATATATATATATATATATATATATATATATATATATATATATTTATATGTGTATGCATATTTTTCTTTCATTTTCAATAATTAGGAAGCTTCCTCAAACAAGGAGTGGATCCCCCACCCCCAACGAAAGTGATAACTGCTACATTTTCACTTAAACTGTTGATTTGCGGTTGAAACTTTCCCAGCGTGAGCCGCTTCATTTCACTTACTTCACAAACTTTTACCATTCATGAAACCCAAGTTATTTGATACCGGAACGTTAGTAATTATTTCAACATAAGTAACAGTCAGGTTAATTTTGTGTGCTGTCTTAAACTGCATAAAAGCACACTAAATGTGACTTAATAAACTTTGCTTGTAATCCTTTTCAAAAAAAATCGAAAGAACGTAGTCATTTGAGTTCAGTGACCTGCTCATGATACTGAAATAGACTTCATGGCAAAGTAAATATAAAGAACTCGTAAAATTTTACGAAGATTTATCATAGTTCCACTAATGTTTGCTTCAAGGTAGCCTTGTTTTTTCTTTTTAATTACATCACCGAGTTGTTAAATTATATTTTGATGAGTATTGCAGTGTTCTGGCTAGTTTCCAAATGAAGTGACTCAATCAGTAAACTCCCAGAATCTTTTTAATAGTGTTTCTCCAGAATCATTTCTAACGTTAAGTAATACCACAGATATTCGTTTTTCATACTCGTCTGCTGTCACAGATTATTGCCTTTGTGTTTCAGAGTGAAATATAAATGATTATGATCGTCATACATACAAGACACTTAACAAATGACAGGTACGTGTCGTGGGATATGTCTTCATTCATAAAAGAACTGGCAAAAACTTCCAGTGTCCCTTGCGTTGAGAGCGAAGGCCTTCAATAAAATATTGCCGGCTGACATGCCAAGAGAGAAGTAGATTGGTTATCTATCAGTTACGACAGATTCACAACTTCACAAACAACAAAAATGTCTCAGAACGTATCCATAGAAGTCTTGGTGAAAACATAAAATCGATGCAAATTTTGCGCAAATAATTGGAGGGCATTTGCATGTATTTGTTATCCCAACTATTAATTTTTTTATTTTAAATAAAACGCAGATGTATACCATTAAAATAAAAGTAAACTGAAAAACAACGAATCATCATGATGTAGGATAGATATTTTAGGCGTGGTCTTTTGAATTAAGTAATTTCTTTTTATTAATTTGATGATGGTGACTGCGGTGTTTATTATTATTATTATTATTATTATTATTATTATTATTATTATTATTATTATTATTATTATTATTATTATTATTTTATTATTATTATTCCAAAGATGTAAAAAATCATGTTGAAAAGTCAGAAGTTTACATTAGAAAAAGATATAGAGGAAGAGGAACAAAAAAAAAGTAGACGCGGCGATAACCATAAAAACAATTAGTTCAGGTTTTATGTTAATCGTATCCATGGCATTATCTGTATATATATATATATATATATATATATATATATATATATATATATATATATATAATATGTATGCAATGTGTATGTGTATATAGCCCAACGTTGAATTTCTTTTTGTCATCGGTCAACGTCGACAAGAAAGTCTTAACCTTTAGAATTTAAGTCTCGGTCAATCCCATTTTGGGTAATATCATTACTTATTCGGAGTAAAATGTAAATATTTTTTCTTCATTAAACTGTCAGAATTAAGCGACGCTCCATGGGTTTTTCATGGCAGTACGAATGACTGTCTCAAGGTTAACGCAGAGGGGCAATAGATAGTAAAATCTCGCTACTAAAGATAGAAAGAAAAATCTCAATATTGGATACAACATCTAGGTATACCCTTCTATCAAAGATGAATCAAATGAGAAAGTATTGTGACTATCGAAATGAATTTTTGAACAGCTGCTTTTTTGTAACTTAATTTTCAACTTGTCACATAAATCATTGACGAAATGTAGAGAAATTTCCAGACAGTACTGTTGGGGTCCTAGATATTTAATGAATATAACTGGATTACTGGATTTATAAGATTGTCTTTTCGAAGATATCTAATAAAAGGAGGAAATTTCTCTCTCTCTCTCTCTCTCTCTCTCTCTCTCTCTCTCTCTCTCTCTCTCTCTCTCTCTCTCTCTCTCTCACACCTTAATATTAAACTTTAAAGCAATTATGCCATCAAATTTTATTTTTTGCTCAAACTTGCATCGCGAAAACGTCACCACAAAATAATAAATATGTTGGATTTCTTAACGTAACCTGTTACCTCAGATAATTATGTAGTCATGAACTTCATGAAAGCCATTTTGATGTTTGGTTTTCCTTTTGTCATAATAACAAAACTGCGCTAAATTAGATGTATAAGAAAAAAATGTATTTTCTTTTCTATAAAAAATTTTGACCAAAGCCATGTTATTGTATATATTGGAAATACCCATCTCAATATTGGAAACCCAACGGCAATGGCTGGGGACTTTACAATTGGAATTTTTCAGTTTTTTATCATCGGGGGTCAAAACTGAAATATTTATACAGAGAATGCATTGTACCGGGCGTGTAGGTCAGCAATGAATTAAGATAAAAGTTAAAAAAAAAAAAAAAAAAAACTGATGCATATTGTACCATGAGGCTGTGGCGAGAGAAACGGCCAAATAAATGAAATATGCATCTGGTGATTTTATATAATTATATGAATATGAATAATATGAAAGATCAATTGAATATAAAGCATTAAAATTTAAATAAGACTCCTTGCACATCTGGAAGCAAATATTGCATTGATTTTAATTTTGGATACTTTTCATAATGATTGTTCGTAATTTGAAGATAATTATAATTTTTATAATTTTATATGACAGGACAACCATATACTGGTATATATTTGAAGAAAGAGTTACTTTTTCCCCCTGCTAAATACTTTAACTAGTTTGAAAACGTGTGAAAGATAACATATTTGTTTTTAAACTTATAACTTTCCTTGCGTAGAGGAAGTACCTTAATTCTCTTGAGTTTGAATAATATAAGTTTGTATTATATTTGTTTGGCTGCAGTGAAGAGGTTGCAAACTTTCCTGACCCAGTTGAAGATGCTAACAATTATATTATGAGAGAGAGAGAGTGTGTGTGTGTCATAGTTATAAATGTATAAATTTCATCTTCCAATCAGTTCGGATATCACTGCTTGACAGCAACGACATCCAACCAGATGACGTCTGGTTGGGAAATTCACAGTAATATTCTCAAAGTTGATACAAGTGTAATGAAGTCATTTCTGATCTCATTCATTATATTACCTCTTCTCGGTAGAGAACAGTTTTCGGATCGATGTAATTTATCATAAATTAATAAACTACTTCACATAATGGCATTTTCACGATTTCTTGTTAAAATTCGAGAGCAAAACAACTAATTAAATATGGACTAGTATCGGAATATGTCTTGGGCCAAGCATTAACTTGTGCCCTGGTCGGAAGAGCAGGGTGGTCCTTTTTCTTTCTACCCTACATTTTAGGCTCACCCATGAAAACCAGCATAGGTCAAGTCGTTCAGAGATGTCATATAATGTCATGTGCTGACATTTAACTGAGGTATATCTTGCCCTTACAGTGTCCTACTTTAAATAGCAAAGTGATAACAAGAAACAGTGGTCCATATTTAGGTCTTGCATTCTATTTCTAGGAGCAGGAGATCATACCAAATTAGATACCTCTCTCTCTCTCTCTCTCTCTCTCTCTCTCTCTCTCTCTCTCTCTCTCTCTCTCTCTCTCTATATATATATATATATATATATATATATATATATATATATATATATATATATATATATATATATATATATATATGTATATGTATATATTATATATATATTATATATATATATATATATATATATATATATATATATATATATATATATATATATATATATATATACACTTCATGCTTTATGTTTGATTGTGTATAGTTAAAAGTAAAAATAATTTTGAAAATTATAAATAACACTTTTCATTTCTTTCTCCAGGTAAGCGATGGCAAAATGCTTTAAGATGGATACGCAGAGAAAAGTAAGTTGTTTTGATTATTTTTTCTCTCTCTCCCTCATATATCTATCTATTTATCTATCTATCTATCTATCTATATATATATATAAATTATATATATATATATATATATATATATATATGAAAATAAGAAGGCCCATAAAACACTATTTAAACATTGAAACCATATATTTCGGGCACTTGTTTCTGTGCCCCTGTTCACTGGTAGAATATGGACAGGTGGAAAGTTACAATGGTATATATACAAAAACATGAAGGTGTGGCCTTAGGCCTCCGATGTTAAGGAGGTGGCGTTTCTTAAGAAGGAGGAGATTGACCAAATTCCTAGTGGTTTTGGCCTCATTAGCTCCCGTTTGGCGATGGATCTGGCGGTCGCGTTTCTTGGGTCATCTTCTTCAAAAAGGGTGCGAGGACTCCATTGACACCTTAATCCTCGCACCCTTTTTGAAGAAGATGACCCAAGAAACGCGACCGCCAGATCCATCGCCAAACGGGGCTAATGAGGCCAAAACCACTAGGGAATTTGGTCAATCTCCTCCTTCTTAAGAAACGCCACCTCCTTAACATCGGAGGCCTAAGGCCACACCTTCATGTTTTTGTATATATACCATTGTAACTTTCCACCTGTCCATATTCTACCAGTGAACAGGGGCACAGAAACAAGTGCCTGAAATATATGGTTTCAACGTTTAAATAGTGTTTTATGGGCCTTCTTATTTTCATATTACACTGTAGTATTACAGGAAAAGACATTCATATATATATATATATATATATATATATATATATATATATATATATATATATATATATATATATATATATATATATATATATATATATATATATATATATATCTATATATATATATATATATATATATATATATATATATATATATATATATATATATGCACATACTATATATGCATGCATATATGTGTATATATGTGTGTGTGTTTTGTTATTGAAATTCAAGACGAAATTTACAGGTAAACTGATAGGTTTTCAAACGTTTGTCCTCATAATTATTGATTAAAGATATCGATGTCGAATGAGATCGTGTTTTCATTATATTTGTTAAATAGCCTTATGTTGTGGTCGTTATCGTTTGTGCTAAAGATGCAACACTTCGATAAAAATGCATCAGTATTATAAGAGTAGCGTTTTTCTTGATCTTTTGGCTTAAACCAAAACGCCTAGCCGTACGAACGTCATAGTTAACTATTATAATTCCGTAATTCCCCTTTCTTAAGGAAGTCTTTAGAAGGCTTAGATTAGAGGGTTTGAAGATCAAGTTAGCTAAGTGTAATTTTCTCAAGAGGCAGATAGCATGTTTAGGTCATGTCATTTCTAAAGAGGGTGTTAGAGTGAATGATGATAAAGTTAGGGCAATTGTAGATTTTGCCACTCCCAAGACTAAAAAGCAGATTAAGTCATTTTTAGGGATGGCCGGATTTTTCGTTAGATTTGTGAAGGGCTTTTCTATTCTGGCATCTATCTCCCTTGACAGATGTTCTGAGGGATGATGTGCAGTTTGTATGGGGAGATGGACAGCAAGTAGCTTTCCAGAAAATTAAGGGTGCCTTGGTAAATCCCTCAGTGTTGAAGTTTCCTGATTTGGAACATCCTTTCACGTTGGTAACAGACGCTAGTTATGATGGTATAGGGGCATGCCTTATGCAGAAGTTCGATGGAAGACTCCATCCGATTGCATTTTACAGTAGGAAGTTTAAGACATGAGGTAGTAATGAACGGCTATGGTCGGTAATAGACAAAAAGGCCTTTGCCCTGGTGTCTAATCTGATACACTTTAAAATGCTCCTCCTGGGCACTCATGTAGAGGTTCTGACGGATCATAAGCCGTTGTTGGATCTGTTTAATAAGCCGGATCTTTCCCCAGAAAGAGCCCGGTGGTATATGACAATCAGAGATGCTAAGCTCAAGTATATAGAGGGTAGACGGTAGAAGTTTTGTTAATGCAGAGGGTACTCATGTATGTTATGTATCCGGGGATAGCATAGGTTGGAATATTAGTTTAGTAGAATCTAAGCAAGATGAAGATGAAATTCTGAGAGACGCAAAAGTGTTTCTTAGAGGAGAATTAGTTAGGAAGGGTTATAAGCTGCCTTTTGCAGGGTGAATTACAGGGTAATTTGTTAGTGAGGAAGATTAGATACAGACTGAGAAATAGTGAGGGTGAGGGTGATACGACGCAAATAGTTGTTCCCGGGAGTTTAGTACCTACGGTGTTAGATATTGTTCACAGTAGGTCTGGAAGTCCGCATTTGGGGATTGAGAAGACGTATCAGAATGTACGGGGACAATTCCTCTGGAAGAAGGCTTTGTGAGAAGTTGTTCAGTTTGTAATGCATGTAAGCCATAGGTTGTTTCTTGTAAACTGGGTTCATTCCCGATTCCTACCAGGCCCACAGCAAGAGCCCACATGGACCTTTTGAACAATTTCTGTGAATGTAGTTATGGCCATAGGCACCTGTTGGTGGTTGTGGACGAGTTAACTAGGTTCGTAGAGATTTTCCCGTTAAAGCATAAAACAGTGGAAGAGGTGGCAATCGCATTCTTTAATGGGTATATTTGCCGTTATGGGGTTCCTAAGGTTCTCATTACCGATAACGGTCGGGAGTTCATGAACAGAACATTGGAGTGTCTTGCGGATGTAATGGGCATTCGGAAAGTCACTGTTATTCCCTATAGACCAGAAGTGAATGACCTATGTGAATGAGCAAATAGGAAGGTCATTGAAGCTCTTCGGATGACCGTAGGGAGTAATGGTACAAATCAGGATCGCTATATTCCACAGGTGCAAAATAGTATTAACACACTGTTAAGCGATACCATTGGAATGTCTCCCAATGAGGCTCTGTATGGTTACCCAGCATGGGGTGCGTTTGATTTGTTGCCTATTCCATCAGGCGATGAAACAGTCAAATCGCTTGTATGTACCGCGAAAAAGAGATATGCGTGTCTTGCTAAGAACCTGGAAATGAAAACGTGAGACATGGTAGATAGGAGCCATGCAAAGCCAGATAGAATTAAAGTGGCAGTGGGAGATAGGGTTTTCTGAAAATATATGTCAGGAATCAGTTGAACTATAAGCTAGGTCCTAAATTTGAAGGTCCATTCTGTGTTGCTGAATCAAAGAAGGGGAATAGATTTGTTGTTCTAGATGAAAACACGGAGGTGTCTCTGTTGACACATATATCTAAAATTAAAAAGACGGGTTAATGGGAATCATATGGGTTATCTGGGTCGTGCTGTGGTTATGATAATTTATTTTTCTTTTTTTTCTCTCTTTGTTTTTTTAATGGGTTGCAAATGGGCGTGACTTGTAGTTTTTTTTAACTGGGGAGGACGTTAGTCTGTAGAGTTATACAAATTTTTATTGTCCGAGTTCAGTTTTTGTTCTTATGTGTTGCAATACTTAGTTAAAATTAAGTGCAAATTACCGTAGAGTTTCACGGATATGTGAATTTGTTTTTTATTTTCTTTTTATATATCGCATCTGCGGTTAGGGACTTCATTGTTCGCATTTGGCGTTAGCAATTTGTTGCTTTGGGTAATGGTTTGCATTCACATGCCTTTTGGGAGTCGTGACATGGGCTAATTTCGTAGTGAGGTTAGGCCCGTGTGTTATTATGTAAGAATATTATGATGTATAGTTGTCGTCTGGCGCAATATCTTTGAATATAGAGTTACAGAATAAAGTTTTGTTACCAAGGTTTTTCTTTTGGAGGGGGTAACTAGTATATTGGATGGAATTTGTCTGATCTGTTACAGGTTTGGGTAAATTAGTTAGGGTTTAGGATAGGATTAGGAAGACTTTAACCCTGGACAGGTAGCCTCGGAAACCTGTCACACGACAGGTAGGGTAGTGTACTTTTAGACACACGAACTTTGGCCGTCAACTACTCGGGTCGTATGGGACCAATTTTTTTTTTTTTTTTCTAAACTACTGAGCAAGTACTCTTCTTTCTACTGGTGTAGGAGAAAAAACTCTAGTAATAAAAACAATACCCTATTTATTCAAAATCTGACAATAAGTATCAAAATTAAATTACATACGTTTATACTACCAAAGAGTATCCTGAGGTTCAGAATTCTTGAGAAATACGAGGCAGGCTTGAAAGAAGAAGGGTTGAGCACCATTTTGAGACTAGTCAGGCTGTGATAGCTCGAAAACTGCAAAATCTGGAAAGAGGAGAAATATATGTACATATTTTTTTAAATCAATAGAAAACTTTGCATAACAAAATATTTTTTTCTACCACTAAATCTTTATGGATTTGGATGAAATTTTTTATAAGTATTCTGCAAGCATCTAAAATCATGGGAAAAATAAAATAAAA
>NC_089742.1:25140649-25160649 GCF_040412425.1 Macrobrachium rosenbergii | reverse complement strand
TCCTCTTAATTCTTCCTGATGAACGCCAAATTCTTTGGAAGCCTGAATTTCAAGTCAGTGGCCCCTGTGGGCTTGTTCCATATGAATAGCTTCCATCTACTAAATAATAATAATAATAATAATAATAATAATAATAATAATAATAATAATAATAATAATAATAATAATAATAATAATAATAATAGCTGGTGTTACAACTACTTCGGTCGTTGTCAGCAGCATCGATATAGCTTTATGAACCCATTCTAAATTTTTTAACGATTAGAAAACAAAGGTACATCCCGTCCAAGACTTTAATTTTTTTTTATAAAAAAACTGACTTCTTTCAGTTAATTACTGCGACTTTTACGTGTTCACGGAAATGTACCTCTACTGTTTTGTTTCATACCAGTGAAAATTTATTATTTTAGTAGATATGAAATATATATATATATATATATATATATATATATATATATATATATATATATATATATATATATATATATATATATATATATCAAAGCGATTCTCTGCCTTTTGAGAGTCAGAAATTTTGCATTGAACACACCACTGTCATTTTAAAGTTTTTTTTTTCTTTTAGTCCAGAGGTCGATTAGGCGGAAAACAATGCTATTGCTGAACCATGTCACGAGAAATGGGAGGCAGCACACTACATTACCTAACCTAGACACACACACAAAAGCCAATTGAGAAAAGAAATAAGCAATTAATATGCCTCAGTACTGTGAGGCACAATTACCACCTCTCTCAGTTAAATCTCATTGAAAAATATTCCTTGCAAAAATCCTTTCCTTCAGTTGAAACTGTCTGTTCCTGTTGGCAGTCGTGCCTTTCCCCCTTCCCTTCTATGTCAGAAATCCACACGACATCGATCTCGAAATAGCTGGGTATGTCAGGTGCCACTAGCACAAACACTATGCAGGAAGGTAAACATGAAAGGCAGTCGTTTTAATCAATCCTCCTCCCGCTCTGTAGTTCTGGAGTCCTTCGACAGGCAGCCATTTTCATTCAAGGATTTTCCACTTTTTTTTTTAAGGGATGGACCGTTCGTACAACTTTGTGTGGAAAAAGTATATTATACACACACACATACACATACATACATACATACATATATATATATATATATATATATATATATATATATATATATATATATATATATATATATATATATATATATGTGTGTGTGTGTGTGTGTGTGTGTGTGTGTGTGTGTGTAACTGGATCAGGAAAATAGGGAATGTGATGAATATATATAAATAATGACAAAATCCACGAAAGAAAGAGAAACACTGGAGTGCTGCGAGGCCTTTCGACTGTCGTCCTTTACTAAGCAGACTGAAGAAATATAAAAGTAAGTTTACCAAGAAAGCTCATATAAATGACAGATGGGGATTACAAAGGAAAAAATATGTACCTGGAATCCAACACAATTGAAGAATTAGTATAACTGCCAAAACAGGGTTAAATATTCTGAACGGTTGGTCCTAATCCTTTGTAAAACCTCTTAAATATTTAACCCTGTTTTGGCAGTTCTACTAATTCTTCAGTTGTGCTGGATTCCAGGTACATATGTTTTCCTTTGTAATCCCCATCTGTCATTTATATGAGCTTTCTTTGCAAACTTACTTTTATATTTCTTCAGTCTGCTAAGTAAAGGACGACACTCGAAAGGCCTCGCAGCACTCCAGTGTTACTCTTTCCTTCGTGGGTTTTGTCTTTATATATATATATATATATATATATATATATATATATATATATATATATATATATATATATATATACATATATACACATATATATAGTTTGTAACATAATCCGTTTCTTTGATCGTTATTCATAGATTATATATATATATATATATATATATATATATATATATATATATATATATATATATATATATATATATATAAAAAGTGAATGTTTATATTTTATTTTGGATTCTATAGAAATCCGAACCGTTTGACAGACCCGGACAAAATTTTGTACACGGCCTTTATGTCACTCCAGAAATCAAACTCTTACACCATGACAGACACAAACACAGACAAAACAAGTGAAATTTTCGTTTTTGCGTCACCTTTTCCTTCAGTGCTTTCTAGGTTAATTATCATTGTTCACCTGACTCTCCACCTTTTTTTCCAGGTTCTGTCAGATGTATGATTTCATTGAACTCCTCCACTGCAAACCCTATAATCAGTTCAGTACATCCAAAAAATTAAACAAGTGTGTTTGACTATTATAATTACTTTCATTCAGTTATAAAGCAATGTAATTCAAAATATAACTTGTACTACTACACTAGTCAAACCTTACACTTCTCGCCAAGGAAAAAAATAGTAACAGACCAAATGTTTCTGTGACAGGTCTACCCACTCATTAAAAAACTATTCGTGTCGAAATTACCACATTTTTTCAGTGTTCATCTAAAGCCAAACGTATCTTAATCATACCCTGCCAATAAAAACAAATTCTTAAGTACCTTGTGGTATACCATCATCATATCTAAGTACTTAATCCACTAAAAAAAAAATTGGTAGTTACGGGCATAACTTTAGAGACCAAGAACTAATTCATCCCCATCCACACAAGTACGAGTATATTAGTACACAAAATGCTTCTGTGATAGATCTACCCCCTCATTAAAAAATTACTCGCAACGAAATTACCACATTTTTTCTTGATTAAACACTGCCAATAAAATACAAATTCTTAAGTACCTTGAGTTATTACCATCACCATCATCATATCTACGTACTTAATCCATGAAAAAAATCACCATATATCGTCAATTTCTATATTAGATCATTCAGCTTTTGGGCTACACTTTCCCTCAAAAGCGCCAAAGGAAACTGAAATGCGTTCATTAACACGTACAGGAAACCGAAAACAGCTGCTGCTCATTTCATGGTGTCTAAAATTACCATCCTGATAATGATTTAATATTTACTGTATATAGACAACGGATGCTGTATCTTAGTAACTTATGGATATTATGAAGTTGTCAAGCTGACGACCTACCATCTAGGTTTTATCTTCCCCTCACCCTCCCCTCCCTTCCCTTTCCCCCTTCCAGTTCCCCCCCTTCCCTCTTCCCTTCTTTTTCCCTCCCCCTTCCCTTCCCCTACCCCTATCACTTCCTCCCTTCCCTTCCCCGTTCCCTCCCCTCCACCTTCCCTTCCCTTCCCCATTCCCCCTCCTCCTCTATCTTCTCACTTCTTTCCTCTTCCCCTCCTTCTTCCCTCTTTCCTCCCCTCCCCTACCCTCTGCCCTCCCACTGCCCGGAGACTATTACTCAGAGTTTTAACGGCCTACCCAGTAGGTTGTTATTCAGATTTTTCCACACAGCGCCAGGTTAGTCAGCTAATAATATATATATATATATATATATATATATATATATATATATATATATATATATATATATATATATATATATATATATATATATATATACATACATACATACATACATACATACATACATACATACATACATACATACATACATACATACATCCATACATACATACATACATACATACATACATACATACATACATACATACATATATATACACAAATGTTGTCATTTCCGTACAGTTGATATACGAGTATTCCGAACTTTTCATTTTGTTTTTTGGTTAAGAAATAGTTTTGCTCTCATCCGAAGGAACAAAATTTTGTATATTGTTCATCCCTGACATGTTTTTTTTATCCTTATCTTTATTCGTATTATTTAAATATTTGAACCGAAAAGTTGAATTAATTGTATTACATGCGTGATGAAATTAGATATAGATAAACAGGTAAAAACTGAAATAAAAATTACAACGGCGCATGACACTCGATGGAATAATCCTTTTAGTGCGAAAGTAAATACAAATTGTTACATAGTCTCTAAGATTATACTTCCGTGACGAGTATCCAAACTCCCCACCCTAGTATACCTTTGCTAATTAACGAGAAAATAATATCAACGATTCTGCGCTCCATTAATAAAAAAAAAAGTAAGAAAGTTCCACGCATTAATGCTTCAGCGACGAGTTTCTGTTTTGCCACTCAGAATTTGCATTAATAATATCGGCTGAGAGTATCTACAATCACCGCCAAAAAACTGACTATGGTATTACAGCCTTTATGAAACTTATGGTATTCCGAATCATTTCAAGTATAATACAGTGACCTATTATAGAATACTCCCTCGGGAGTAACCTAGCGGAGTGCCTCTGCTCTCATTATGTAAATTTGGTGAAAGCAAGTTGAACGAAGTTTCCCAGTTTTGGAGATAAGCTCCTGTTACGCCAGCTGAGGGAAAAGCTTGTTTTTTCTCATTAGAAATGAGACACGCACTTTGTTTTTTTTTTATGGAAAAATTTGACTTCTTATTTTTCCGTTTTTACTTCCCACGGATTATAAATGCAGTGAACGAACTTTAAAAATTCATATCTTATGTCATGAATTCGATCCTAAAAACTTAAAGATAAGTTACGTCACTCTAATTTCGGTTCTAGTTTCCCTTGCATTGAAAACCTTGCAACATTTGAGAGTCAGGTCTTTTCCGTCCCCTCTTTCTTTCATGATTTTCTTGGCATAGATCATTAAGTTACCCGTCCGGTGTGAAGTAAGATTAAATGATAGCGGTTTTTTTTAAAACAATTTTACCCACCTCATTACATTGGAATAAATTATGACATTATTATATCATTGTTAGCTAAAAGTACCAAAGACTATGTCTTGCTCGCCTCCGACAGGGATACTTTTAGATCTCGTCGGGGCAACTCTCGTAATATACCTGGATAGCAATTACTACAGTTGTGTCGAAGATACTTGATTTTGTTCTTCTAGTGAGACTTCTCCCCTTTCTACATACTACTGATAACCAGTTCGGCTTTAAACCAAACCACTCAACCGACACCTGCATCTACATCCTGAAAGAACTGCTGAACTATTACCTATCATCAGCCTCTCCTGTTTTCCTGTGTTTTGTAGATGTGAGAAAAGCATATGACAGAGTAAACTACCTGAAGCTCTTCCTGAAGCTGCACAAACGAGGCACACCTCTATACCTAATCGACATCTTATGTTGTTGGTTCTCTGTGTCAAATGGGGTAACGTACTGCCGTACACCTCCGGCTCCCTAAACGGGCTCCGGCAAGGGGACATTCTCTTTCCTTACCTGTTTAACACGTACACAGATGCCCTGAATGTCAAACTGAACTCACTCCCAGTCGGATGCACCATCAACGAAACAACAATAAACAACCTCTGTTACGCCGACGATATGGTTCTGATTTCCCCATCAGTGCAAGGTCTCCAGCGACTCATCGACACCTGCCGCCAATATGCAGAGGAATTTGAAATCCCATACAACGAAACCAAGACCCAGTGTATGCCGCTGCTCCCGAGATCCCTTAAGCATATTGCAGACCCACTAATTTTCCTCGGAAATCATCGTCTGGAATTCGTGTATGAATCTTCGTATTTGGGCCACATTATCACGGACGACCTAAAAGATACGGCAGACATAGAACAGAGGCGTCGTAAACTATGTGCAACTGGCAACATGATTGCAAGGAGGTTTGGCTTCTGTCACCGAGAAACGAAACTGCTGCCCTCCCGCTCGTACTGCTACAATATATATGGGTGTTCCCTTTGGACGAACTATACCCGAGAGACCATGAGGCGTATCACTGTTGTTCACAATGACATTCTGAGACGCCTCACAAACACACCTCGCTATCACTCAGCCACGCAGATGTTCATAGAAAACCGCCTGGATAATTTGAAAATCATTGTGAGGCGAACAATGTCCAGTCTGATTACCCGACTGAGAAACAGCAGTGATTCGCTCATTCAAAGCATCCTAAGCAGTGAGGCAAGAAGAATATCTAAACTGTGGGAAAGATGGAATAGTGAGGCGTCTGTTCCTTAAATGTCTTATTTCTATTTTTGCAATTATGAACTGTCATCTCCAGAATCTGTCATTATTATTATTATTATTATTATTATTATTATTATTATTATTATTATTATTATTATTATTATTATATTTCTACGTTTCATGTTATTTTTGGTATATTTACTTTTATTATTACTGTGATTAATATCATTGTAAAGTTTTGCAATTTTCAATATTCGTATTTAGCCTTCTGGACCTGACTCCTGTAACCACCTAAGGTCCACAGATGGAAATTAATCGTCTGTAATCTGTATTTTTTATTGTTATCATTCTTAAGTTTTTACCTATTATTCTCCATATAATTACTTTCATTACCATTATTATGAACTCTATTTTTTCTACTTCTTCAGAAACTGTGTGGATACTGCCGATAATTATTTTATCATGTTACCTTTTGTATCTAGATTGTGTGTATTGTATTTGTAAATTCCATGTATATGTCCCTGAGCCGCAATAAAGATTATTATTATTATTATTATTATTATTATTATTATTATTATTATTATTTCCAAAACTACAAATTAGTTAAGTCATCATCAAACCAAACTTTGTTTTGCTTTATCAGTGAACTCCCCCGTACTACTTGGTTAAGTCATCATTAAACGAAGCCTTAGTTTTCCTTTATCGATGTTTCCCATTGTGCGAACTTTATATAAAAAAAAAAAAAAAGATCCCGGCGCAGCCTTTCATTCAGCGTCGGTAAACAACCTTAACGGGGCTCGTTTGTTTTGCAGGCCCTGGGTAATATGAGTTTGTGGGCTGAATTCAAGGCTCTCTCGGAAGTAAATCGTGAAAAGGTTATTTTTTAAGGGCATATTTCATCTTGCTCTCTTCGGTGTCTGTGAGTGTGTGATTCTGAGAAAGAGGGAGAGAGAGGGGGGAAGGGAGTGAGGGGGATCATAATAAGTTAGAGGCAGAGAAACAGTCAAGGAGAGAAAGAGAATGTTTTCGAAAAATAAAATGCTGCAAGTGTTGGACCGTGAAGGATGGCTGAAGTTTAATAGAGGTGTTAAAACCTTTTAATTTTGATTAAGTTAAACAATAACTTATTCACATCGAAAGAGTTCAGCACCGCTGTGCCTGATTGATACTTGTTTGTGTGCGAACAAGATAAGCCAGGGGATGTCATCTCATAAGGTCGCCTAACCATACTCGGGGAAGAAGCATCTGGCTAGCAATCAGTTCCATAATAATAATAATAATAATAATAATAATAATAATAATAATAATAATAATAATAATAATAATAATAATAATAATAATAATTGAGCAACGTTGCACTGGAAGTGAAGCACCTGGAACCAGGCTATTGCAGGAAAAGTAATATATATATATATATATATATATATATATATATATATATATATATATATATATATATATATATATACATACATACATATATTTATATTCATATTTATTATACACACACACACACACACACACACACACACACACACACACACACACACACGTTGGCTTGAATGGGTGACCAGGAATCGTTAGTTATGTCTGATAGCGAGAATGTTTCCAAAAGACTTGTTGAGGAAAATTAATCGTTCCACTTTATAAAGGTAGAGGTGATAGTAGCAGCTGCAAGAATTGTGAGAGAATGAACAGTAAACAAACGTGTAAAGTTTGTGGATAAGAAAATGAATCCTGACTCAATAGAATGAAGGATGCTGTTGGCAGCTTATACAGTACAGGGTTGGGATGGCGGTGAGAAACTACATAAACTAGTGAAAGAGTTTGAGAGTATTTGCAAGAAAAGGTTGAGAGTGAAGTGTGAATATGGATGATGAAAGAACATAAAATGCTGACTCCTACTGATATTTTGGAGGAAATATAACGAATGATGGTAGGATGAGAGAAGAAGAGAGTCACAAAATACATGAAACAAGAAAAGTAGGAGGTTTATTTGAACTTGTAATGCCGATGAAGTCAAGGTGTAAGTATGAAGAGAATTTTGAGCCAACTTTCGTTCACGGAAGTGAAGTATAGATGCCGATTTTGAATAAAAAAATAATAATTGTAAAGGTTTAGGATATTGATTGTTTGACTAGTTTATGTGATGTAAGAAAAATAATTAGGCGAGAGAGAAATTGGGAGATGTTTAAAAGATTATAGCGTGAATTAAAAGAAGGACACGGATAGGTTGGTGAAAAGTGTAAATAATTTGTAAGTGCTGGGAGAGAGGAGGGGAGATCTAGGAAGCACTGAACGTTGGCCTGAAAGTGTTTTGGAAAGGAAGAACCTTGATATCCAGAAAGTGTGAGGGTGCATGCAAAATAGAGGTGAGTGATGCACTGTTTGCAGGGGACTCGATGGTTTGCTGATGAGCCTTTTTTGTTGGCGTATTAAGCAGCAAATATTGTGGACATTTAATCGCTATTCTACAGTTGAAATATGAATGTGGCAGTGAACGTTTGCTTGTTTTCCCACGGAAGTTTGTTATTGGAATTGGTAAAATGGTATTAAAATATATGTATTTATATACACATGGATTTATGTATGATACACTTTTCCATCATGCAGATTTGAACTCCATGAATCCCGGAATGGGACGTAAGTTTTTAAGTGAAAAATGATGTAATAGTGTTGCGACAGGGCTTCCATTGTCCACAAAAGTTCTTAATTAAACAGAGCCTGTTTTTCACGCTGGCAATCATTCAAATTCTGTTTGTTATGTCATTTTAAAAACACCCTAAATTGATATTCATGCAAGTGAGTTTATTTTTTAACGGAGGAATATATTTGGTTATCCCAGTGAAAGCAACTTTTGTGTGAAAATAATAAGTGATGGGAATATTTGTAGTATAAATGATATTCGTAGAATCAAAGGTAATTGAGGGCTTTTACAAGCGTATTACTTTCTTTTTGACATTTAAATCTTTCCATATTGGATATGCCATGGTCTCTTTTTCCCATCTAATTATCTCTGGAGTCTTTGTAGTTCGAATTGTCTGAAAACAATTATTCATCGGATAAGGTGTGTTTATTGGTTTTGCTGCAGGTTTTCCAGGACTTGCCCCTGTATTTTTGAAACAGAAAACTGTATGTATATCTTTAATATGTAACTATTTATATTGTCACGAAGCACACCAAGTACCTGGTTATTACACAACTAATCACATAATTCAAAAATTTAGCTCACTTCAGCCAGATACCTGAACTCTCATAGCAATAAAAATTACGACTGAGTACTCTAAAGGTAACAGTGATCCCTTAAAAAACTGACTAATCACGTGAAAAATCAACTAAGTTTATCAAAACAAGTGTGAGGTATCAACAATTAAACAAGAAATGTACCACAGTTAAAGGGCATCACCCCATCAAACAACTTTAACTGTTTCCCTGATCTTAATTCACTTCAGCAAAACTAAAGGAACAAAACATGTTTATCACTGCACCTTATGCACACAATTAATCCTATTCACTGGTGGTCAATAAATGAAGCATTGTTTTTTAAAAATTTATTTTTAAATTCAAAACTTATAATCAGAATTCACACTCTAAGAATTTTACTATTACTTGAAAACAACACAAAATTTAATTAATTCTTGAATTAAATTATTAAACAAAACTAAATCACAAAACTGTAATTTATCAAGAAATTAAAATAATCAAGCAAAATTAAACTATTAAAAATTAATCAAGATTTGAAAAGAAAATCTAAGTAAATGAAAATTAAATCAAATATGCAATTTTAAATTATCAAGAAATATTTAAAATGCTAAGTAAATAAATGTTAAATCTCCAGTATATAAAATGTGAAATATCAAGAGATTGCAAACACAAGAACACACAAAAATACACAAAAGATTTATCAATAATAATTTCCCCAAGGCAAAATTTCTCAATTTACCTTATTATACCATGGTAATAATAAGTAAAATTCACTTTACCTTACATAAGCTTGTGAAAACCTTTGCAAAATCACTTGAAATGCTTTAGATTCACAAAACACTTTTTTGTCAGGTACCGTTACCAAATACACTTTTCCCACGTTCAGATCTCAAATGCTAAGTTTAATATCAACCACACAAATATTCTACGTTAATAACTTCTCTCTTTTGAAGGAAGTGAGGGAGAGAGAGAGAGAGGGAACCAAGACTAACAGTCTCTGAAATCAGAATGAGCAAACTTTAGGATTTCAGTAGGAAACGAAACAATCAGACAACGTCAGAACAATACGTGATCAGAGCAATGCAGTCCTACAAAGCATGACTTAATCTATCAAGATACATGCATTTACTCTCAAAAAGGCGTATGTGACTTGAACAAAAAGTCGTATGGGACAAAGCTCTTTACGAAATCTCAACACGATCAAAACAGACGGCAACTGGCCAACCACAAATGGCATGCTTTCAACACAAAGACAAAGAACCAAAGTTGGTTTCCAGAACAGTAAATGAAACATGGCGAAATCATTCGTCTTCTCATATGGGACAAAGCTTTTACAGAAATCTTAACATGACTCAATTGCTATTCCCAACCTGTCAACACGTGAATCAAAACAAAGTGCTCTTTACTCGTTATCTCTCTCAACAACAACCGAACCAAAACACGACATAAGAAATCACAAGTACAGAACACTTGTTGTTAGGGGACAAAATGCATGATCACATACTACGTCACTATTAAAAGGTATTACCAGTTTTAAATTATGCTGTTAAGTTACCCAAATCGCTAACTCTTTTGAGATCTGACACTGCACTACATGTGACACTTCGACAATTATTATTATTACACATAACACGACAAATAGAAGAGTAAATATATCAGAACTATGGGATGATATACATATTAAAAGGTAACATCATAAACGTGTACATAATATGTATACACACACACATATATATATATATATATATATATATATATATATATATATATATATATATATATATATATATATATATATATATATATATTATTCAGGTGGTGAAACGCATATATCAAGAAAATCTGTAGGCTAAATAATTCTTGCATATGAAATAAGTGAATAGTAGGAATTGTGGATAAACCATTTTGTAACTCCTTCAGTAATGCAGCTTGGGCGTGTATCAAGTATTGCAAAAAGTTTCTGTTAGTATTTTGTACTAAATGTTCCATATTGTCTCTTAGAATACAAACTTAGATTATCATGCCATTAGATTAAGATGGATATTCGCCAACACATATGTTCACAAAAATATGCAAGCTTTACATGAAAGTTAACTGTCTTTTTTCATCTTCTGTTATTATTATTATTATTATTATTATTATTATTATTATTATTATTATTATTATTATTATTATTATTATACAGCAAGACTGAACGACCACGCAGTTCATAGATTAAAATGCCCATAAGTTGACAAATGTCAGTAAATAAAAAAATAATTATTATAAGTATCATTCATATTGCAAAATAAGCAATAATTTCTTAAATAATTAAATGTTGGAAAACAAAAGTCAGATGTAATGAGAGACCTTCGAAATTTTGATTATGCAATCTTGAGAGAAAGAAATAACGTGAAATTGGCATATGCTTTTCCTTGTTCATGAATAATTATTTTAACTCGCAACAAACCCATCATCCTTTTGTGGTGAAAGTTATTGAAAACTGCGTAGATTCAAGGACAGGGAAATATGTACAGCAATAAGCATGAGCGTATTGTCATTTATTTTCCAGTAACATCGCCATAATAATTTATATGTGACATTCCTGTATTCCTTTCTTTATCTGAAGGAGCATTAATTATTCAGATGTCTCTTTCCCTCTTCCGGTGCAGTGTTTCTAATCCCTGATGTGCGTTGATGCCTTTGTGACAATCGCTCAGTAAACCTTGCAGTTTTTGCGTTATATGTATTGTAATTACATTCATCCATACATACATACACTTATATATATGTGTGTATATATATGTGTGTGTGTGCTTGTGTTTGTGTATATATATATATATATATATATATATATATAGAGAGAGAGAGAGAGAGAGAGAGAGAGAGAGAGAGAGAGAGAGAGAAGAGAGAGAGAGAGAAATGTATGGATTTTTTTTGGAAGAACTCTGCGTGTAAATAGAATACAGAAAAATTTCTGCTATCCTGTACTACGAAATAAAAGAAGATAATACAAGTATGGCATATAATATGATTATTATTATTTATTTTCAAACTATGCACATATTCGAATAGAATACCCAAAAAGTGGCCATGAATGTCCCAGACAAGCTTCTGCTGAGCTGAATACCCATTTAATAATATAAAGAAAAAGGAGAGCCATCTAAAGGGAAGCACAAAAACAAAACTGAAGAAAAGTCTAAAAACGCCGATAATCAATTCAAGTAATACGTGGAAGATGACGTCAGAATAAAGACGAGAATTTAAGATACACAGACAACAATAGCCTGCCCACTGATAACCAACCGACTATACGTAACGTTGGCCTCCTCAGCTTTAACCAATCTGGCTAATGAGCCGGGAGCTCCATTTACTACTATGCCGTCGGAACATTTGTTTACCCATTATCAGTCGCACGTAAAACTTATGGCTGAAAAGTCGGGCAGAAAATGTTGAGGGTATGCAAATTAGCCCCGAGCAAGGAATGATTGGCAAAACTCCAACTCCATGAGGTTTCGAAGAAGTTCGAATCGCCCTGCCAATT
Organism: Macrobrachium rosenbergii; assembly: GCF_040412425.1. Classification (NCBI taxonomy): domain Eukaryota; kingdom Metazoa; phylum Arthropoda; class Malacostraca; order Decapoda; family Palaemonidae; genus Macrobrachium; species Macrobrachium rosenbergii. The sequence goes on along the minus strand of NC_089742.1, from coordinate 25,148,026 downwards.
TATTAGTTTAGTTTGCCCCTTTTTCATCTCTTATTGGGCCTTTGAATATTACATTGATGTGTTAAGCATACGAGTACACATCTCTGCCCTATGATTATGCACTGGTTTTTGGAGGAAATCGAATGTTATCGAGTTTAAATAATTCCTTTACAACGTAAAATATTTAGAGAGTAGTACTTTGTGTATGTTCATTACTCTAAGGAGAGGAACCATTATTTTTTCGAGTAAATGTATTAGAAATAGTGGAATATTCCGCAAGTGACGTTTTACAGCGGTACGTACTATGTAGTATTTTATGGTCTGTATTTAAATTAGTAGGAATGAATAATCTGTATATAAAGATGCAATATTACGGTATATATAACCATCACGGATTTTGAATCTATTTTACTCTCTCTCTGACCCGCAGCTGCACGCACCTATCAACTTTTACTATACCACTATACCACCATTCCTGCTCCCGTTCTTCTTCAGTCTTGCTATCCAGCTTCACTTTTACTTTGTAGTGCAACTGTCCATTATTTTCTGGTTCTCCTTATCATGCCAGTCCAACCACTCCAATTCCCTCTTTTAGCTGTCTTTAGCAGTGCAAACCGCTCTAACTCCCTCTTTGAACTGTGTTTAGCAGTGCAAACAACGTTAACTCCCTCTTTTAATTCTTTAGCAGTGCAAACCACTCTTAACTCCCTCTTTGAAGTGGCTTTAGCAGTGCAAACAACTCTAACTCCCCATGTAAACTGTTTGTAGCAGTGCAAACCACTCTAATTCTCTCTATGAACACTCTTTAGCAGTGCAAACAACTTTAACTCCCTCTTTTAATTCTTGAGCAGTGCAAGCAACTTTAACTCCCTCTTTTAATTCTTTAGCGGTGCAAACAACTTTAACTCCTTCTTTTAATTCTTTAGCAGTGCAAACAACTTTGACTCCCTCTTTTAATTCTTTAGCAGTGCAAACAACTTTAACTCCCTCTTTTAATTCTTTAGCAGTGCAAACAACTTTGACTCCCTCTTTTAATTCTTTAGTAGTGCAAACAACGTTAACTCCCTCTTTTAATTCTTTAGCAGTGCAGACCACTCTAACTCCCTCTTTGAACTGTCTTTAGCAGTGCAAACAACTTTGACTCCCTCTTTTAATTCTTTAGCGGTGCAAACAACTTTAACTCAGTCTTTTAATTCTTTACCAGCGCGGACAACTTTAACTCCCTTTTTTATTTATTTCTGGTGATAGAAATTCATTTCTCGCTATAATGTGGTTCGGATTCCACAATAAGCTGTAGGTCCCATTGCTAAGTAACCAATTGGTTCTTAGCCATGTCAAATAAAGTCTAATCCTTCGGGCCAGCCCTAGGAGAGCTGTTAACCAGCTCAGTGGTCTGGTAAAACTAAGGTATACTTAACATTTTTAGCAGTGCAAACAACTTTAACTCCCTCTTTTAATTCTTTACCAGTGCAAACAACTTTAACTCCCCTCTTTTAATTCTTTAGCATTGCAAACAACTTTGACTCCCTCTTTTAATTCTTTTAGCAGTGCAAACAATGTTAACTCCCTCTTTTAATTCTTTAGCAGTGCAAACCAATCTAACTCCCTCTTTGAACTGTCTTTAGCAGTGCAGACAACTTTAACTCACTATGTGAACTGTCTTTAGCAGTGCAAACCACTCTTAACTCCCTCTTTGAACTGCCTGTAGCAGTGCAAACAACTCTAACTCACTATGTTAACTGTCTGTAGCAGTGCAAACCACTCTAACTCCCTCTTTGAACTGTCTTTAGCAGTGCAGACAAGTCTAACTCACTATGTGAACTGTCTTTAGCAGTGCAAAACACTCTTAACTCCCTCTTTCAACTGCCTTTAGCAGTGCAAACAACTCTGACTCACTATGTAAACTCTCTGTAGAGGTGCAAACCACTCTAACTCCCTCTTTGAACTGCCTTTAGCAGTGCAAACAACTTTAACCCCCTCTTTTAATTCTTTAGCGGTGCAAACAACTTTAACTCCCTCTTTTAATTCTTTAGCAGTGCAAACAACTTTGACTCCCTCTTTTAATTCTTTAGTAGTGCAAACAACGTTAACTCCCTCTTTTAATTCTTTAGCAGTGCAGACCACTCTAACTCCCTCTTTGAACTGTCTTTAGCAGTGCAAACAACTTTAACTCCCTCTTTTAATTCTTTAGCGGTGCAAACAACTTTAACTCAGTCTTTTAATTCTTTACCAGTGCGGACAACTTTAACTCCCTTTTTTATTTATTTCTGGTGATAGAAATTCATTTCTCGCTATAATGTGGTTCGGATTCCACAATAAGCTGTAGGTCCCATTGCTAAGTAACCAATTGGTTCTTAGCCATGTCAAATAAAGTCTAATCCTTCGGGCCAGCCCTAGGAGAGCTGTTAACCAGCTCAGTGGTCTGGTAAAACTAAGGTATACTTAACATTTTTTAGCAGTGCAAACAACTTTAACTCCCTCTTTTAATTCTTTACCAGTGCAAACAACTTTAACTCCCTCTTTTAATTCTTTAGCATTGCAAACAACTTTGACTCCCTCTTTTAATTCTTTAGCAGTGCAAACAATGTTAACTCCCTCTTTTAATTCTTTAGCAGTGCAAACCAATCTAACTCCCTCTTTGAACTGTCTTTAGCAGTGCAGACAACTTTAACTCACTATGTGAACTGTCTTTAGCAGTGCAAACCACTCTTAACTCCCTCTTTGAACTGCCTGTAGCAGTGCAAACAACTCTAACTCACTATGTTAACTGTCTGTAGCAGTGCAAACCACTCTAATTCCCTCTTTGAACTGTCTTTAGCAGTGCAGACAAGTCTAACTCACTATGTGAACTGTCTTTAGCAGTGCAAAACACTCTTAACTCCCTCTTTCAACTGCCTTTAGCAGTGCAAACAACTCTGACTCACTATGTAAACTCTCTGTAGAGGTGCAAACCACTCTAACTCCCTCTTTGAACTGCCTTTAGCAGTGCAAACAACTTTAACCCCCTCTTTTAATTCTTTAGCGGTGCAAACAACTTTAACTCCCTCTTTTAATTCTTTAGCAGTGCAAACCACCCTAACTCTCTCTTTGAACTGTCTTTAGCAGTGCAGACAACTCTAACTCACTATGTGAACTGTCTTTAGCAGTGCAAACAACTCTAACTCACTATGTAAACTCTGTAGCAGTGCAAACCACTATAACTCCCTCTTTGAACTGTCTTAAGCAGTGCAAACAACTTTAACTCCCTCTTTTAATTCTTTAGCAGTGCAAACAACTTTTAACCCCCTCTTTTCATTCTTGAGCAGTGGACACCACTCTAACTCACTCTCTGAACTGTGTTTAGCAGTGCAAACAATTCTAACTCTCTTTTAGCCCTTTAGCAGTCCAAACCACTCTAACTCCCTTTTTGAACTGTCTTTAACAGTGCAAACTCGCTTTTAGTTCTTTAGCAGTCCAAACCACTCTAACTCCCTTTTTGAACTGTCTTTAATAGTGCAAACTCGCTTTTAGTTCTTTAGCAGTCCAAACCACTCTAACTCCCTCTTTGAACTGTTTGCAGCAGTCCAAGCCACTCCAGCTCCCTCTTTTAAGTGTCTTAACATTTCATGGTCGTAAAGTCCCCGGTGCTTAGCTTGACAGCCTAATTTCATAAATTAAGCAGTATTATTCCAAGTTTAATTCGGTGACCTATCCTTCGAGAACGAACTAGCAAAAAAACATCGCCCTTTCGTTATGCAAATATAGTGTAAGCAAGTAGGACAAAAATTTTCTTTCCTGGAGATAACCGTTGTTACGCCAGCTAAGGGGAATGCTGCATTTGTTTCATTATAAACATGTTATTAGAAACATACCGTGAAATTCCGTTTCCCAAAATGTGAAACTGTTTAAGTGTTTCTTTCTCATCTCAGTGTTGAAATACAAAGAGAGTTTGTCCGTTTTTGTCAGTAATTTCTTTTCTTGCAGTGTGAGAAAGAACAGTTTGTAAAATTTATAATATAGTAATGATTTGTTTTCTTAAATGGTTGCAATGAAAGGAAGTATAAATTATAACTAGATTTGTGTTTTTACCTAAAAATATCAGTGTTTAAGAAGAGAAAAACACACTGTTTACATTTCACAGTATTACATTTCCTTTGTAACAGGTAGGCATAAAAAGTCGGGATATTATATTTTTATTTTGCATAGCATTCAGTAGCCGTGTGGGAGAGAATTATTCTTTTGAATTCCCTTTTTATGATTATGCTCATTTATTTCTTTCACTTTGTGTCAAAGTTGGCAAATTCTATAAACACCATTGAATACGTTTTAATTTGTTTATCTTTCTCTTGGTTGTTCTAAAAGGTATTAAGAGCGAAAAATTGTTTTCATACTACATCAAGAAAAAAGGCAAAATTTGTTTTATTTTTATTCTCATAACGATAAGGCTTAATGACTACACAGCAAGAGACATTGGTTACAAATTAATTAGCCTTTATGCAAGCCATGTTACCTCTAATATCCTTTTTCCAGAGGAATAAAAAACAAATGAAACAATGTATTCTGGTTACGGAAAACCTAGAAAACTATGTATTCTGGTTACGAAAGACCGAGATGCCTTATTGTAAATTAGTGTTTTTCCAGTCGTCTTTCGTAAAGCTAGTCGTTGGGAATAAAAAAAAAAAAATAGTTTAACCTTCGTGACTCACACCCAGGATTAATACCCCCAATGAGCAGCAGATGGGAAGCATAACCTCAGCAAACCAGACGGGTCAAGTAGTTAGATTCTAGAAGGTCAAGTAGGAATCCGATATAAAAAGATCTGTCTGTGTAAAAATTTTGATTTAATTTCATTTCCCTCTGACGATGAGGAGAGTAGTCCTCATAAAGTTGAATGATTTTAAGTGTATTTTTAACACTAGCAGCATCTACACTGAAGTAAAGACTCTCAATTTAGCTCCCCCCCCCAAAAAAAAAAAACACTTCTTGAACACAAACCTACACTCTACTTTTGTTTCTTGTTACGATCTTTTTTTTCAATAGTTCAACAGCAAACTCTATAAACACCATTGAATACTTTTTTAATTTGTTTATCTTTTTCTTGGTTGTACTAAAAGGCATTACGAGGGAAAAACTGATAAAAGTAATTTTCGATATTATGAGTAAACAATGAAGAAATTGTCGCTCTGGATACCAAAATTAATCTCAAAGTTACTCTTCTCAGTCACGTACCATCCTTCTCTAACAAAAGCCTTATTTGATACTCGTTATCTTCAACTTGGGCCGACGACTTTAATCATTGTAACGCCAGATAATATACTAACACCCAGTCCTATATTCGAGTCCCTAAATAAAGTGACTTTTAAAGGACTGGAGACCGCATCAAATTACTCTCTGAATATTTTTCTCGCGACACTTAAATAACAACATTGCATGTTTGAGGTTCATATTCTGGTCTCTTTCTCCCAGGCTCATTGTTCAGCTGCAACTTTAATCATTGCTGTTCTGAATGCCGCAGTTCATTTTTCATATCTTTTCGTGAAGTGAAATCCCATTTTCTTTGATATTACAGTCCATCCGGGAAATCAAGGGAAATAGTTTTCATTTGAAACGATTTTTAGTTGACTCTTTTACGGGTCGTTTATTCAAAATCTCTTCATAACAGTGAAAGTTAGTATTCGCATTCTTGGTAAGAGTGAAGAAATCACTGGCAACATTATGGAAGACTAACACTCGCGGAATTTCTGTAGAGTAATTGCAGCCAGTTTTATGTGCAGAAAAAAAAAATAATGAGAATAAGAAAAGCAAAAAATATAATTCTTAACGGAAAATAAGAGAGAAATACTTGATACACGTAAGGATATAATAAGCCTTGCGTATCTGTGCATTTATAAGAGGTTGGATATGGATATTTTTTATATTGCTTTAACAAATAATTAGTTAAAGGGAATGGTACCAGGTTTCACTTAGCAACTGTATATCCTAATAATACACCTATATTACAAAGCCACACCACTCTGAATACAATTAGAGCTGCAATATCGCTAAATGCTTTATAAAGTTGTCAGTTTTGATCTCTCTGGTACCAACGTCCTGTTCCAAGTCGTAGCAATATATATGAAATAAGAAAGAGGATTGAGTCAATTAGGGTGAACGTTGCAATGCTAACATAGGGGGATGTATATATATATATGTATATATATATATATATATATTATATATATATATATATATATATATATACATATATATATTTATATATATATATATATATATATATATATATATATATATATATATATATATATATATATATATATATATATATATATATACTGTATATATAAAACACATAAAAGAAAGAGACAGAAAAAGACAAGTATATGAGTGTTTTATACGTTTATGGGCAGGTACCATTTATAGACATTCGTACGTTTATGTGTACATTCATAGTCCAAAGCGAGAGGAAGGAAGAGGTGGACACACACAGGCGAACTGGAGAAATAAAGCTAAAATGGCTAGACTTGTGTCCCTTGCTTTTATGGTCACGAGTGAATTCATATGTACTCTCGTGAGAGGCTATAAAAGGGTTTACCATTGTTGCCATAGAAATCCCTCTTTCTGGATATATGGGATAAACCATCGTCTTTTAATAGTATGCATTTTTTTCTTTTATTTATGTTTCCAACTGTCTGGCAATGGTTTTACTGAGAGGTTAATTATGCTTTTATCTGTTGAGGTGAGATGAAAAGATGTGTTTTTGTATACACTGCCATTTCATGTGATTTTACTCCAAGGCCCAAAGCCCAATTTGAGATTTTTTTGTGTGTGTAGATGTGCCTTTTTTAAGTATAAATACAATTTTGTTTAGAAAAGTGATCATCCTTTATTCCCTAAAATGGTAACAAGACATTCTGTTGTTTACTTTATTGGAAGATCCGCCTCCGATATTAAATAAGAAAATAATACATTTTTCTGACCTAGACCTAGATGATTTGAGAATTTTGTTATTTATTTCAAATAAAATACTCATTATTTTGGAAATGCTATTATCATTCAGGTGCTGCATGATGACAAAGATAACATTTCTTTAAATGATATTTTATGAATTCATTGACCTTACACTACAATGCTCGTTGAAAATCTGAAGAGAATTATTAACCAGTCGAATAGCGTCATTAATGACAAAATATAAAGAAGTATTAAGATTAATGACAGATAAATATGTATTAGAAAACTTAGATTCATTTGGATTAAACACATTAAAATAAACAAACTTGAATTTCGTAGGCAACCCCCCCACCCCACCTTCCCCTAAGAAATAAAAAATTAAACCCGTCATGTTTGAAGACTGACTAAACATTGCAGCAATATTGCCAGTGACCGCTAGAAATAAGGCACTGCGGCATATTTGATAAAGAC
>NC_089742.1:25128149-25135649 GCF_040412425.1 Macrobrachium rosenbergii | reverse complement strand
GAGAGAGAGAGAGAGAGAGAGAGAGAGAGAGAGAGAGAATCCTTTAATAGAAGGAAGCTTGCAGTTTGTGTGTAATCCTAAAAGTGAGATTACTGGTCTGGATACCAGCTTGTGGATCAACTTCTCAGTTTAAGACTTGTTTCATCTCTAGTGATTTATATATATATATATATATATATATATATATATATATATATATATATATATATATATATATATATATATAAAAATGTTTATAGTATATATGTGTATACACACACACACATATATATATATATATATATATATATATATATATATATATATATATATATATATATATTTATATATATATATATATATATATATATATATATATATATATATTTATATATATATATATATATATATATATATATATATATATATATATATATATATGTGTGTGTGTGTGTGTGTGTGTGTGTGTGTGTGTATTATACTATTTCCATCCGTGCTTTTTATATATATAAAGTCCTTTGGTTAGCTGCACAATTACCTAACGTACGAAACTCTATTTAGTGAATCGCCCCAGTGTAAAATTGAGAGGTGATGTTTCCTATAAAGTTATTTATTAAACTTATGCGTTCAGACTATTAGGCAAAGTAGGGGGAAAGTAGGATATATCCATAAATTATTCAGTTCTTCAAATAGGAGGAAGGGTGGAAAAGGACATATATTTGATAACTATTTTGTAGCAGTCGAAATATATCATAGCTATATATCTGCTGCGCTTTCCATCAGGTAGATTAGATTGATACTCTTATTTGGATGCTTCCAATTAACAAATGTACATATATAATTTTATATTTATATATCACTTTACATTTACCATAAATTACTGATCTTTCTTGAAGATTTCGCAAACTTATTTCCTACAAGAATTGCGGTCTTATTTGAGTGTTTCCAGTAAAAGGTAACTCATAAGATAATCTTATTATAAATACTATTTGTGGTTTTCCGCAATCCTTTTCTACATAATTTAGAAAGTGATGTATATCTCATTTTAGTATATTTTAATGGCTAACGTTAGCGTATGGTAGAATAAATTAGAATTGATATATTTTATTTCGTCATGATATTTGTTTTTGCAAGGGTTTATGGTGAATTATTTTTTAAGTATTTAAAAAAAAATCATCAATTTCTCATTGGAGTGATATGGCTCATGGAGTCTCTTTATGCAAGAGATTTTAGGCGATGTTTATTTTTCATACAAATTACATCTTAATTATCTCAGTAAGCATTTCAGAGGCTTATCTTGATCCTATTGTCAATTTTGTTACCATTGATAATCAATCTCTTATTAGTGTATTTATATTTTGAGATATTTTAGTGTAATTAGATTGTGCATAATCATTGTTGAGCTGTCCTTCAGAAAAGATACAATGTAAGCTTAGTTCTTCTTCTTCTACTTCTTCTTCTTCTTCTTCTTCTTCGTCTTCTTCTTCTTCTTCTTCTTCTTCTTCTTCTTATTATTATTATTATTATTATTATTATTATTATTATTATTATTATTATTTTATTAGTAGCAGTAGTAGTAGTAGTATAAATATCCCAACATTCCTAAGGAGTAAGTATACACGACTTCCAAATAATACAGCAAGCCCACAATTGAAGGAAAGCAAAATAACATCATGCCCAACAAAAAAAAAAAAAAAACTGTCAGCCTGTAAGTACACAAGTAGAAATTGAGACAAAATGAAAGGATAAATAATATAAGTAAGTTTGCATAGAACTAATACAATGGGAGAGGATACCACACCGAACCTTTTCTTGCTCTACCACCAAGGTTTTATACAGTAATTCAGACAGAACCTTTTTTATTTTTTTAATTCTCTGCGCGGTACTATCACTGAAATAGCGTTCCCTCGATTACAGTTTCTCGGTCGGTAATGTGCAGACCTTTTGCATATGAAACGTGTTCATATTTTTACTCTCCTCGCTGACTTTCCGGATGATTGTAGAATTGCATTTCATTAATTTTATTCTAGACTTGCTTCGCAAATGATTCGTTATTTTTATTGGAAGAAGATTCTGAAATTAAGATCGAGGAGAAGTTTGGAAGAGCTTAAAAAATACCTGTCCTTAGAATTATGAAGGTTTTTTAATATAACTATAAAAAATTTCATCGTTGGGTGACGGTGGATTTGCAATAAATTTTTATCTTAATTAACTATTTTGGTTCAGATTTATAATGAGAAAAGAATACGTATAAATAAATAAAAAAGGTAAAAATACTTTTAGTAATTTTTCTCATGTCTTCATTTTAAGAGTTATTTTCAAGACAAATGTAAAGCTAAATTTCATAATTTTTCCTTTTATAGCACCCAGTCGTTTAAGAATTCTAATTATTTATCAAAACAAAAATTAACAAAGCTAAAATTTACTAAAAAGTTAATTCCAAGACGTATCTCAGGTAGGCACTGGTTGAATGTGAATGACTTTTTTTTTTTTTATTTGCCCAGTAGAGGATATTCGAGATGCACCCTTGGCACTTGTAAATACCAGTCTGCTGATTTCAGCTTAACTTTCAGATAACTCAGAATTCAGAATGTTTAGAGACATCTGTGTAAGGACTGAAGTGGACGAAAAGAGAGAAAGTTTAAGAATATGTGCCCTTAATAACATTTACATCGCAGTTGCTTTGTTGTTTGTTTCTTATCTTATAAAGTTTTTGCCACACACAAGGGCATTCTATCCTATGGATGCCTTCTTCACAAGGTAGAATGAATTTCTGCCAAATATCAGTGGATGTTGTGCAAAATTGATTAATAAATATTAATGAAATATTATAACAATTATAAATAGTTTGGAAAAAAAAATAATCGAAAGCTTAAAACTAAAAGGCTTCAAGGAATGTTTCCTTTCAAATGAATATGTAAGGCGGCCTATGTCAGGATGACGAATTTATCAAGCCGATTTTAAATAAGTGCTTGTATAGAGCGACAGCTTACGTGACTGCTACTATGACTCACAACTCATGCGGGCAGTTTAAATAAATTATGCATCATAGGATATGTGTATGTCGTAACTAACAGCTGAATAAGAGAGATAAATATAATTTGAAATCGTGCCTTCTAGTTGCACGTAAAGAGCTTTACCGACCCTACTATGGGAGAAAACTTTTTCGTAAATCAGTATTCGTGACATATTCATTACCTTGTCACCTGAAAGTGTCAGATGCAGCTTGAGAGCTCTCAAGTGTAATTCTCTCACTTTATTTTAAGCGACATCACTGATATATGTCACACACACGCATATATATATATATATATATATATATATATATATATATATATATATATATATATATATATATATATGCGTGTGTGTGATATATATATATATATATATATATATATATATATATATATATATATATATATATATATATATATATATATATAAATATATAATTATATATATGTATATATATATATATATATATATATATATATATATATATATATATATATATATATATGTGTGTGTGTGTGTGTGTGTGTGTGTGTGTGTGTGTGTGTTTTATATATATATATATATATATATATATATATATATATATATATATATATATATATATATATATATATACATACATACATACATACATACATACTTACATATATATAATTTCCAAGTGGATCTTGTCCTCCCCGTGGTGACAGTATGGAATCTGGGAATTCCGAAGGCTTCTGGGAATTCCGGAGGCTTCTGGGGCTTCCGAAGACTTCAGGACAGTCTACAGTTTCTGTAGCCTTTGGATTTATTGCACACTACCTAAAGAACAGAGTTCTATAGAGATGAAAGGCTTCGAAGAATTCTTTGGGGGAAGCCCCGTAGAGCGCCAATAGCGTGGACTGGCGATCTCCCTGCCGAGAGTGTGACCTCGGGCGGCCATATCGAAAGGTCTTGGTCCAGCTCATAGTGCTATACTGTAGAGACGAAGCACTATGGCAACTTTGCTTTTTTGTCCTCTTGTCTAATTATTATAAAAATATGTTATTTTTTTTTTTATAGGTAAATGTGTGTATGTACGTATGTGGGTATGTTTGTATGTATGTATGTATGTATGTATTTATGTATGTATGTGTGCGTGCATGCGTGCGTGCGTGTGATTTATTATATTATAGGCTACCAGATACTTAAATATATATAAAAAAAGAAAGAACTACCGCTTAGCAAACAAAAACAAAAACAAATAACATTTACATATTACAAGATGACGACGACACGGGAACGTAGCTTTCGTTCGCATTGAAATTCAGGGGAAACATCCATAAGGAGAGGAAATGCCTCACATGCGTTTCCTTAAGTCTTTTAAATTATTCAACACTTTCACTTCCTCCTCGACAGGAAGCTCCCATTTTAAGCCTACGCCTCCTTTGATGGATTTCCCTCCTTTATAGCGTGTACCTTTCCGCCGTGCTGAAGTCGAGTTCTGTTCTCTTGAGTTCTTGAGTTTTCATCTTTGCCGTTGCGTTTATTGCTGCAATTGTTGTTGCCGAAGTTGCTGTGAGTGATGGTGTTGCTTGCACTGCTACGTTGCTGTTGATTATGTTTTGTCGAACTAGTTATTTTTGTTGGTTATGGTACCACAGCCGATAGTGTTGTCATTTCTGCTAATGTTGTCGACGGACAGATGGTTTCTGATTAATCTGGCCTTATGCCAGCGTAGACTCGTTTCTTACGGCGGTCTGCAAGTGTGGTAGGATGATGAAGGGTACAACGTTGCTGATGTGGACCTCTGAACTCTTCCAAAGGTCTACGTACTTACTACCGAGATTATCTTAATTAATTTTGTTTTTATAAAGTACTTCAACGAGCGTAGTGCATTAGCTTTCTAACTCCGCAGGGAGCTCAGCTGCAGTATTCGTTTTTCGCTGGCTTTTGAGAATTAGAGCAAGGTAAAATGGAGGGAGCCGGTCAACTAAGAGAACATTGGCAAAGATAATAAAGGCTGTGGCCAAAGAACCTTTCAATAACGTGTACAGTTAGCCAAGCCAGGCGCAATGTGTGCTGTACCCATCGTATGGGGGTATTACATAGGTTGGTGTTAATGTTAATGTTATGGTTGCGGCAAAAAATATTGTTTTTTTTTTTAACTGAAGTTCCTGAGACTTGGTTTCATCCCTTGGCAGTTACCACAAAACAAGTAGACTAGTTTACCAATTTATTCGAAGCTAAGCCTCTCATATTTTCTCCTTCCTTTATAATAATGTGCACAACACATCCTATTTCTACTAAATGGTTTAGTCGATCTTTCTTAGATGGATGCCGTTCAAACTGCTGCCTTCTCAGTGAGCGCAGTCTTCCTCCTCTGAAAAACTTATGTAACATTATCAGAGTTAATGGCTGAGTCTTCTAGGAAGTAAGAGAAACATACTGACTGGCATTATGTGAGAGAACAAAACCCCCTTCCAGTTATGAATCTTGCGCATGTGTGTGTCACTGACTAGGATCCCTATAACGATAGTAAATTAAATGAGTAAAAACAATCGTGTCAGTGTTTGCAAATGATGGAAATTCATATTCAATAATGCTGTTATAAAAAAAACTCAGTTTCTGTTGAAAAATAAATCAGTTGGTGTATTTCAAAATGATTAATAATAAGTAAATAGACTATAGAAATTGCTATCATTTCCAAAACGAAAGGTTTAATAGCCTTTATGGTAATCATAAAGGGATTATTGAATCTCATTTGCATATCAAATGATTTTAGAATACGAGTAATTACTGGAATTGGATAGAAAAAATTGTTATAATATATATTATGTTAAAAGATCCCTGAATGGAATAGGTTCAGAGAATTATGTTGATCGCTATAGAATGATAAATTTAAAAAATGAATCAGTTTCGTATTTAAGTTTGTTTATACAAATGGCTTCGTCAGATTTGCAATTTGTGAATGGAAACTGGAATTCCAGCCTCTTTTTCTTTTATCGCGAATTATTAGCATTGAGAAGGCAAAGAGTGAGGGAACTCCACTTTAAGCAAAACCCAAACACTCTCGAAGATAATGATTTGGTAGATTTTCAATACGTCACTACAACATGGATTCCTTCAAGAAAAGACCCTTCTATTCCCGCATTTTCTTCCCTTTTTTAGTTTTCTGTAAAAGAAAACTATTGTACTGGCTTTGTGTGTCCGTCCGCACTTTTTCTGTCCGCTCTCAGATCTTAGAGACGACTGGGGCTAGAGGGCTGCAAATTGGAATGTTGATCATCCAACCCTCCAATCATCAAACATACCAAATTGCAGCCGTCTGGCCTCATTAGTTTCTTTATTTTATTCAAGGTTAAAGTTAACCATAATCGTGCGTCTGGCAACGATATAGGACATCCACCACCGTCCCGTGGTTAGTTTCATGGGCCGCGGCTTACAGCATTATACCGAAACCACCGAAAGATAGATCTCTTTTCGGTGGCCTCGACTGTACGATGTACAGAAAACTCGATTGCGCTGAAGAAACTTCGGAGCATTTTCTTCCCTTTTTCTTTCCTTACAAAGGGACTGAGCTAGAAAATGGCACTAGGTTGCTTAATCCAATGGTTGTGGATTTCAACTAAAATGTGATTCCTAAGTGTTGTAACCACCTTTCCGTTCTCAACATACACAACTTGATCCTCTGTAAACTTTAAAGAGGTGCTCATTGACAGTGTTTAAAGTATGAAAGAAACCGCTTGCGTCTGAATTACAGAGTATTGAAGTAAATGAGTTGTATATCTGCAGCATCAAGATTTTCCTGTCAGCGTTAATAAACTGATGGTGAAAAAGATTTGAGCTTTAGTAACTGTGACGTAACATGTACATATATGTGTGTGTTATATATATATATATATATATATATATATATATATATATATATATATATATATATATATATATATATATATATATATATATATGTATATGCATATATATGCATTGAAATGATTATAACAAACTCAGTATTTTAAGTTCGCTATTATTTCGGTACGCTCTATTTTAGAATCTTGCATTTTATCCCCTCACAAGTTTCCTTGAAAAGTACATACACGTCGCGTGCATGGGAAAAAATAGGAGATACAGATACGAGAAAACTTTGGAAACATCTTCCCTGGAGGTAGACAACAGATATTCATCCATTACGAGTACATTGCAGATGGCAGTCCTTCTTGATATATTTCTTTAGATGAAGAAAATAATCTTTCTCAAAACCGTATTTTGTTCTTTATCTTCCATGTTTTATTTTTTAGACTACACTAAGCGGCTTTTCACGAATATTCAACTGACTTAGCTTGTCTGTACTGAAATTTTAGTACCTTTTGTTAAAAAATCAACCTGTTTTCATTCCGTGTTCTGGCTTGTTTCTGATTTCAGATTTTTGTTAAACATCTTTACGAAATACCCAAAAAACACATGTTCTAGGGATGATTTTTGCTAATTTTTATCTCGCTTTTTTAGTCTTTTTGACTGAAAACATGTTTTCTCCCTAGGAAC
>NC_089742.1:25118149-25123149 GCF_040412425.1 Macrobrachium rosenbergii | reverse complement strand
ATAGATAAAAGAAAAAAATCCTTAAGCAACGTGACCCACTGCTACATCAAAAGCTCACATGATCAGCCACAAAAATGGAGCTTATATGCCAACGGCATCTGGAATTTTGTATAGTACCCATCCATCTGCTGGCGGGACACAGTATTCAATAATTCTACACCAGCCTAGTTTAGCTGATATTGGTAATCGGTTTTAAGCTTTATTCTGATCAATGACGCCCCCGCCAAATTCTTTAGTAAGTTTGAAAGTTCCCTTCACAGGCTTTTTAAAAATTTATTTATTTATTTATTTATTTTACAAGGGTGAGGCGGTAACCCCGAGCGCAATGTTCCCCATTTATTCGTTTTTAAGAGAAAAGACAAGAGGTAATTACTACGAACACTGACTCACTACCTCGAGTGGAAAACTGCCCAGAAAATCCGATCAAATTTAGCAAGTGGCCATTTACGATCCCCTTTGAAATGATAATTATCTCTCGGGACTGATGTTTAAACATTTCACCGCAACTCTTGACTGCATTCAATTTACGCTGATTGAAACTACGGAAAGTCTTCGTCGTATACACACACACACACACACACATATATATATATATATATATATATATATATATATATATATATATATATATATATATATATATATATATATATATATATCTATACACACACACACACATATATATATATAATCAAAAAGCTACAAACGTCCTTTAATATCCAATTCACTCTACCTCGGAAGTAATATATTTTCATATATGTTACCGAAGGGGAATTTTAGGTGATAATAAGTCCACCGTCCCGTGGGATCGAACCAGCGACGGACGGGGAATCAGGACTTCTGATGACACACTAACCAGTCGGCCACAAGAGAGGGTGGGTTGATGGGGAATGGTATTCATTTATACCTCTCTTGTGGCCGACTGGTTAGTGTGTCACTGTAGTCCTGATTCCCCCGTCCGTCGCTGGTTCGATCCCACGGGACGGTGGACTTATTATCACCTAAAAATTCCCCTTCGGTAACATATATGAAAATATATTACTTCCGAGGTAGAGTGAATTGGATATTAAAGGACGTTTGTAGCTTTCTGATTGTATATGAATCACGGTGATGTGATAAATAGTCATATATATATATATATATATATATATATATATATATATATATATATATATATATATATATATATTTTAACGATGAGCAAGTTAATGGCTTCTCTTCGTTTGTTCTTTATATGAATGTGAGCAGTTTATAAACAATGGAGAAATTTCTAAAAATCCTCGCACCGTTCTGTTTATTTCTTTTTGTAGTCTTTTTTTTTAAAGCTGGGATCAATTCACTTCGGCTGCTTTGTCTTTTATTTTCCCAACAACTTCGTTATCGGAATCCAGCGGGTGATTGGAGACCTTAGATTTGGAAATTTAAGAGAGAGATTCGTCCTCACTATGAAAAGCGAAACCTTTCGCCAAATAAAGGGAGAATTTGATGTATAGAAAATCATGAAAGGGATTGTGATAAAGTTGAAAAATTCTTTTCAATAATATATAGGTATGTTCATTTTGCATTATATATATATATATATATATATATATATATATATATATATATATATATATATATATATATATAATTATAATTATAATATATATATATATATATATATATATATATATATATATATATATATATATATATATATATATATATATATATATATATATATATATATATATATATATATATATATATATATATATATATATATATATATATATATATATATATATATATATATATATATATATATATATATATATATAATATATGTAAATATAATGTGCATATGTATATATATACACACATGCATACATACACATATGTATATTAAAGTGATTTTTGGTGTTTTGCCCGAGCCGTGAGAGACAGTTTGATTGGAAGAAATATGCACATACATTATTCATACAACCGTCTTTAGATTTATTCAGCACAATCTTTTTTTCCGTCTTGAATTCAATGTGACTTCACTTCTTTTCTTTTATACGGCGCTTGTACAGCTGGAAAGATGAAGTAAAATGCTCAGCTGACAGTTTACAATCCTCTTTTTCACCAAATTCCAGGTTTTAATGTACTATCTTTTTTTTTTTATCGTGAATGGCGTAATGTAATTCCTATATAGACCCTCATCATTTCCCAATTTCGTGTCTCAAAACAAGAAAACAATTCTCGATGCAAATCGTCATCACTTGTCAGTTCAAGTGAAACTTTAATAACTCGAAATCAAGTGTTCCGTGATAAATGCCGGCTTTCTCTGTTGTTATTATTATTATTATTATTATTATTATTATTATTATTATTATTATTATTATTATTATTATTATATTTCATAATCCAGCGAGTTATCGTTTTCTTCCATATTATTATTATTATTATTATTATTATTATTATTATTATTATTATTATTATTATTATTATTATTATTATTATATTTCATAATCCAGCGAGTTATCGTTTTCTTCCATATTATTATTATTATTATTATTATTATTATTATTATTATTATTATTATTATTATTATTATTATTATTAATATATTTCATAATCCAGCGACTTATCGTTTTCTTCCATATTATTATTATTATAAGGTTCATGAAATATGATAAGAAGTTGCCCCATATTGCTAAAATCGTTAGGAAAACATGATATGGTGTATCTTCACCAGTATTTGATTACATGTCATCTCAGTGACTCGAGTGTAGGCTATCCTCCACGGTGCGGTGGTGGAATTATGCCAATTTGGGGCATTCGCCCTTGAGATCGGCGTCAATAACCTAGGTGTTGTGACGCCAGGTTTAGTAGTCATAAATCAGTCAGTCGCCCTTGAGGTGAAATAATAAGAATATCAGAGGACTGTTGGGTTCTAAAAACAATCGGGGAATGGCAAGGATTGACGTGTGCCTCTGATGACTAATGTTGAGACTAGGACCATTGACCTTAGAATAGTCATGAGATTGACATTTTTTTTAATTGATAAATTTCATTGAAACGTTTCGTCGAACGTCAAATTAAAATTTCACTGTAATAATGACGAGAATTATTATAGAACCTTGAAGTATGATGAATTACTAATGAAACAGTCGTAACATGGTGAGGTTTACCAGTTGTTATTGACAATTACCCAGATTTATTGATTCTTATAAATGTTACTGTTGTTGTTGTTGTTATATAAAAAGACGGGTATAAAAAAAACATTAAATCATTATATCAGGTTGTAAAAATGATGAATATTAACATTAAAATTACTGTTCATATATCCATAATAATTGAAAAACGGTTTCAACAAGAAGTGTTACAGCATCAGTTTATTTTTTCAAAACTGTCAGGAACCCACAGATGAATTAAATTTGTGGGCGATATGGAGTACCAACAAAAGAGTTTCATTTATAGATATTGGCTGGAATGGCTTAACCAATCATCACTTTTGGAGAAACAAGTTATTTTAGTAACGCATTAATGGGAATATTGTTCATCAAGCAGGCTATTGAGAGAGAGAGAGAGAGAGAGAGAGAGAGAGAGAGAGAGAGAGAGAGAGAGAGAGAGAGAGAGAGAGAGAGCATTGGAATTTATATTGCATCACAGAAATTCATATTTATTTTGGCAGTTTAAAGGAGATATTCTAAGCGTTTATAGAATTTTGATACATGGACCGGCTCAAGCAAAATTCGGACTCTAGGTGTGTGTGATCTTAACAGATCAGTTACTTTTTCCGGCCTTATTGTGACCTATAGCCCTCTGTTGCAATTTACAGAGCGTTGACTTCTTCAGCGAGGTTGTTAGGTCACGTTTATACTGTAATCTGTGTGGCAGCGCATTAGGTCACAGACCTCTGTTGCAGGACGGTAGGGTCCAGCCTCACAAGAGTCCAAGAAGAAAACGTATAAGAATGAAGTGTTATCTTCTGCGTCTTTACAAATGTATCTTTTAAATGATTTAAGCGTCCTTCGAGAAGTTGTATCCTGGTCAAAGGCTTGAGTATGCGTACTGAGCGATAATTAACATTTCTTAAGGGGACTGTAGAATGTTACTTGCTAAATTTGATCTAATTATCTGGGCAAAGGGTACTGCTATGAATTAGTCAGTGACCATAATAGTGAAGAAAAAGTGATTGGTGTAGGGGAGAATTCCTCTGCCTTTTTATAAGAAAAATAAAACTACGGAAACCTAGAAAATAAAAAAAAGACCACAGCAACAGACAAAAAATGTGTGGAAAGCCAACGGGATGAACTTTCAGATATTTCTTCTTCAGTTTCAGTGGGTCCCTCCCAGGGCTTTGAGTTTTCCTGGGAAATTTAGGAAAGACGATTCGTAACCCGCGACAACCAAGTTTATCGGTGGGCCACTATGTAATTTTGTGGAGGGTTAAGTTACATGTCAAAGGAGGCGCTGTTTGACTCCTTTGGCGTAACAGGAAGTGGTTGCTGATGGAAGTTGTCTCTTATTATGCTCCATGGAGCATGCGCTCTCCGAATGCTTCCAAGTTCTTTGCTACAAAAGATTTCCAAAGATTTCTTCTACTAATTTTCATAGCTCCCTCCAAAGTTTGTAAATTGAGGTTTTAATTCTATGTAACTTTTTCTTAAAAAGCTTACATGGCCATGACTCTACGTAATTTATTTATGACCGTAAAACGTTATTTTGTTTACGCAACAGTCGAGCAGAAATAACTTTCAAGAAATAGAAGCACGAATTTGAATTTGAAAACTAGCTGCATCCAGCAGAAAACCTAAAGGTCTTACCAAATCAAGTCCGGAGAGACAGAACCCACTTTGAAACCCGGCCCGCGGGAATGGGAAAGTTATAGCATGATCCACACTGGGCTAGATTTGCATACATAAATTGAGGCGTCAGGAAAACGTTTATGATGCAGTAAAACATCTAATTCCATTACACAAACCTCTTTCATGCCGACCCCAATCGACGGTATTTTCCTTTGCAACCAATTC
>NC_089742.1:25098149-25115649 GCF_040412425.1 Macrobrachium rosenbergii | reverse complement strand
ACTGCTTTCATCAGCTGCCATTTGCGTCTTCTCACATTGTTATCCGTCATTTTAATTTTAATTTTATTTTTTTTTTTGGGGTGGGGGTGCATGGTTACGTAGCTGGGGCTTCAGTTTTCACAACTCATTTAGTAACAACAATTTCGTGCCACGACTGTGAGAGTATGAATAAGGGAACAGGTGGCCCAGTGAAACTACTAAATAATGTAGTTTTTTTTTTTTTTTTTTGCAGCACCAGCATCTAAAACACCGTTCCAGCAACGAAATAAAGATAGTAACAACATGTATAATTTCTGCGAATCTTTGACTATTAGAATGCAACTGACTTACCAGTGTTGTTGATTTCTTCACCTCATAGGAGATTTTCAGTGTAATCGTATTGTTTTCTCAAATATTTGGAAAGGCTATGATGTATGATCCCTATTTCGGAAATTTTATTAATATATATATATATATATATATATATATATATATATATATATATATATATATATATATATATATAAATTTTATCACACCGTGGTTTATATACATTCATAAGCTACAAATGTCGCTTAATATCCAATTCACGCTACTTCGGGAATATCCCCGATGGGGATTTATCACCGAAGGGGAATTTTTAAAGTGATAAGTGGCTCGGAACCGACGGGTCTCGATCCCTCGACACGGTAACTTCCAGCGACTCCATTCGATGGTCAAACCATTGAGCCACCAAGATAGGTATAAGTTAATGCCGAATCTGCCGTACTTATTTACCCGTCGAGAGCGGGGAAATCGTACTTGGCTTCGGCATTAACCCACCTCCACCATGATAACTCATTGGTGCGTTTGGAACATGCAGCTCTTAATAGGAGATTTTTATCACATCGTGATTTATATACAATCATAAAGCTACAAATGTCGCTTAATATCCCCGATGTGGAATTGCTATTGTATTCAGGTCTTTTAGCTTTTTCATAAACATTACGATACAGGGCTTATATGGTTCACTTTGATTAACAGATAATGAGAAGTAATACCATATAGAGCATATAATAATTGCGATATTTACCATCGTGGAGTATTTATTTTAAGGATGCGGTTGTGCACTTGAAAATGTAATGTATAGAATCATGCTTTCACATAACGCTTCGTAACCATTACAGTAACATAAGTAGATTTAATCAGATTTAAGTTCTTAATTAGCCCACTAATTAAGAGGTGAAACATTTAATAGTGAATACACCTAGAAAAAATCGCCAATTAAATTTGGTTTGTCAGGAGAAACATTTCAAGAATAATCTAAAGGAAATTATAATAATTAATTGAGAAAAAAATCTGTAATAATATGATTTTTATTGGATTCATGAAGACTTTCCAAATAAATATTATTATTATTATAACACAGACTTTCATATTTCGTGAAAACCTTAAAGTAACCCCTCAATATGAGGCAAAAAATAATTCATATAAAGGTTGAACTAATGAACCCACAGTTCATTCCGTCCTACAAAAAATCAGTTGCCTAGAGACATTTAATTTTATTCGAGCTAAAATTATTAGAAAACATCTTAAGTATTTGAACTGGTGAAATAGGCCTCATGTTAATATAGATTAATAGGTACATTTGTCCATGAAAAGCTCCCAGATAAATTTCGTAATTACCTGATAGATAGCGCAACAGATATTTGATACTCAGAGTGAATTGCCAGTTACAAAATATATATCAAATAACGTGTGCTGTCCCGCCCTTACTCATTCATGTTCAAAGAATTAATTAATGCTTAGATAGACCCTCGTTTCCCCCACTTTGCTTAATAGTTTGAACGTATGAGTTTAATGAATGACTTGATAGGAAGCATCAACTCTCCCTTTTGCATTAGGGCTTTTTGCTAGATAGGAATTTGGGCATTAGGCAACTGGACAGTCAATCTGTTGAACAGCATTTGAAATAAGAGTGAGATGTGTCATAATTTCAAGGATTTTACTGAAAAAGTAATTTTTCAGTGGTCTCACACAAACGGAAATTTAAGCACATACGATTCTAGTAGGCTTGAAGGTGACTTATATTAGGCATACTACCAATACCGTTTGTATGACACAAACGTATTATACTGATCAAAGTTCCTCGTTGGATGAGTCGGTAGAGTTCTCGGCTAGCACTCTGCTAGGCCAGAGTTCGAGTCTCCGGCCGACCAACGAAGAATTAGAGGAATTATTTCTGGTGACAGAAATTCATTTCTCAGTACAATGTGGTTCGGAATCCACAATAAGCTGTAGGTTCCGTTGCTAGGTAACCAATTGGTTCTTAGCCACGTAAAATAAGTCTAATCCTTCGGGCCAGCTGTAGGAGAGCTGTTAATCAGCTCAGTGGTCTGGTTAAACTAAGGTATACTTAACTTTATACTGATCAGCCCATCAAACATGTCCCGTACAGGGTGTGGAACACTCTACCTTCCTGTGTTTTTCATTGACCCTATAACCTGCCTGTTGCAGTGACGGTATTGGATTTTAGCATTCATCCCTATTTCTCGGTCTTCTTACCTCTTAAAAATCATGTGGGTGTTTTTAAGTTGTATAGTAAAAGGTCAGGAAGAGTGATAAAGTGGTTATAAACATTTCATTTCTATATAAGCACCATGACAACTCAGTGACTCGGTGGCAGTCCATGTCTGTGGCAGGATGAATTAACAACAAATAAAGAAAAAAGATATATAAATATGACGAACAGTAATTACAAAAGTATATATATTTTCATCAGGTAATATAAGCACTTATTTGAGTGAAAGAAACTCACTTGATATTTTTGAGCTGTTTTTCGAAAGTTAACTTTATGCGGATGCATTTTTTTTTCTAGTAAAACAACAGTACGTGGACCGCTGACTAACTTAAAATTTCCCCTTGTTTAAATTTCCGTCTTTGTTGTCAGATACACCTACGATCAGTTCCCCTGTGACAAGCCCCATCCCTCTAAAAGCTGGAGTATCGCTTCTTTTGAGGTAAATTCACCCCCTTTTTACCCCCTCCAGCACATCCACCTCCACCACCACTTGTTCTGGACTCACCTAAACTTGCTCGGTTACTGGAATCCATGTTTCAAAAATAGATCAAGGTAAATTAGGTTGCCTCTCTTTCTCTCTTTGCCTTTCTGGCTGCCTGTCTCTTCGTCTTGTCTGTCAGCATTGAATAGTGGCTAAAATATCGATAGCGCTTATCGTACGGTTATTTCTAAGATTCTTTTAATCGTTTTATCATTTTTTTTCCGACTATAAATGATTCTAGTTTCTCAAATGGCATCTGTATTTTATATTGCTACACCATAACGGTATGAGCAAAATGGAATAACGTCTGAATTCTATGTAATTATTTATATAATTCGGAATGTGCAAACATTTACAGCGACTAAATCTTTCAAGAATGAAATGTAAATGATAAGGAGATAAAATAGAAAATACCTAGATAAAGATGTGTCGACCAAGAGCTTAATTATGATCACACAAACATTTACATTTGTCTTCAAAACATGGTTCATACATAAGACGCACCACTGTAAAGCAGTATTACAGCCTAGCTTCACATTACAGACGTCTGCATCAATAACATTTTATGCCAGGCAGATAGTTCTGCAGTTTCGTCCCGATTCCGAGCCAAGAATTAATTCTGCATTTTCACGCAACTTTGAAGTTCCTGAATGTGTAGCACAGTAACGTCGTCCATTATTGCTCTTCATATTTCTGCTACGACGTCTCTCTTTTGCAGTGAAAAGCTAAGGAAGCAACATATTGCGCTTGCTCGAACCGGACGACTTGTTCCAGAGTCTCCTGGCTTGCAAAGGAAAATTTTCGAAGGGAAAATGTTTCGAGTTCCAGAACGACAGAGTATAGATAAACTTTTTTTTTTTTTTTGGAGGGGTGGGGAGGCGTGCCAGCTTTTTCCGGGAGAATGATGGGAGTACAGTTTCAATCAGTCATGTCTACAAATAAAAAAAAATACAAGAAGAAAATAATGGATATAAATTATTATAAACCATCTCTAGCATATATCTGTATATATGCGATATTTCTGCTCTTCTTTAGAAGTAAAAAAAAAAAAAACATAAAGTGAGGATAGCAAGACCATTTTGAAAAAAAAATGTTAAAAGTAAATTATTAACATTAAAGATAGAAACAAATGAAACAATAATGAAAAGAGAAATGCTGGTACAACAAAGATCTAAATCAAAGGAATAAAGTCGTTAAAAAGTCGATCCTTTCATCTGAAAGATGAATCAGAAAAGGTAGCCCAAGGAAAAAGTTCTTTATGCGCAGAAATGGATTATTCACACAAAGCTGTTGTGTGCTTCATAAAAGATTACCATGAGCAAAGCAGTTGATGAATATATGCGTTTGCCTTTGGGGAGATTGGTTTTAACGTTTTATCGTTTCTTTGTATTTTCTGGTTCATTGAAGTGCGATATGAATTTTTGTTCCCAGAGTAAACATATCAAGATTCTGAGCCAGTGTTCTTTGTAAAGATATCGTCAAGACATTGCTTCATAATTCATGCCTTTTCATTCATACACATACACAAGTAATGAAACTATGATAGACATTCGCCATTTCTTTATGCCATATTAAATCCTCGAGTGAAAATTTTTAAATGAGAGACTCACTCTTATTTATTATGGAACATCATTTTGAGCCATAGCCGCTCATGTATAACTCCTAGGTTTGTTGCAAGGTTCTCAGCATTGATTTGTGTTTATGGGTTGGGGAAGGGGGTTATGGTGAGAGGAGTCATGGAAGCTTACGTGTTTGATCATAACCATTGGTGGTCATCTATCCAAGAGTTAACCAAAGTGTTGCTCAGTTTCAGTGAACCAAAGACATGTGATAATTTGATGTGACGTATTGCAACTTGGATAGTTGCCTTTCAGAAAAGATTGTATATAACTCTTTCAGTAAATATGCGGGCAACAGAAATAATTTCAGATGCATTAGATATCTGATGGGGTATCATTTTCAATCAGAGGCAGATGGGACTGCCAGCCTAATGCCCTGGAGGAAAAATGAGGGGGAGGAAGTAAGTTGCTTAATATAAAAAAGAATTCGTAGATGTCTGGGAGGGTAAAAAAAACTGTTAGGGGTTTCTAAATTACTTTTTTAAATAAAATAATTAAAATATTTTTTTCTGATGATTATTTGGAGTCTCCGTCCGTAAAAATTTTATTTTTAATAAAGCAAAATGTGGTTTCATAGTTCTGCGTTTGAGAATTACGTTCATAAAAAAATTGACCAGAAACAATATCAACTCGTCTTACCATTATAAAACACTGGTTGGTAATACAAATCTTCTAACTGAACAAACCACATTTCATAATTGTTTTTAATACCACTAATTACTCACTTGATAATATTATTTGATATGCAAATTAGACTCCCTAATCTCTTGATAATTGTGATGAAAGCGATTAAACTTTTTGTTACAAAGTTGGAAACAAATATAGTGTAATTGATTCACCTTTTTATAATCCCTGTGATATGAAATAAAATAATTAAGTCGCGTTTTAACAGTTTTACCACCCATTTTACGTTAACGTCCGTTATGAAATTCTAGCACTTTAAACTTTCATGTATTTCTTGTAGCTGGTTATCCATATTTTCTTGTTTATAGGTAATAAGAATGCTGATTATTTACCACACATATGAGTTAACAATAAGAGCTGGAACCAGTTGTGTCATCACACGTGCGTGTCAGTCTCTTTCTCTGCTGCCTGGCTAATATATATTCTCAAAAGCTGTCGGAGGGTTTCAGTTATATCTTTAGGATTGGCAGTTGTCCAGAGAAGACTTTTAACAGGTTCTGCATTGGATGCTAATCCTTATTCTTAGCCACGTTTTTACCCATTGATGTAGACTTCAAGCACTTGCCAGCATAACATCAGTGAAATGCCAATAGGTAATCAGATTTACGGGATTACATTCACTTTTTACACGTGGCATACGTATTTGTTCTCTAACAGAAAGGTAAGATAATGGTGAAAATTGACTGGAAGGAAAATTCGTTGATGACAGCTACTAAAGGATCGTAGAAACGCGACAAGAATAAAAATAAACAAGATAGTTTCTTCATTTTCATATAACACGAGAAACATAAATTATACTTATGTTCGTAGCTTCATCGTGAATGTCAATTCTGTCTCCATAAGCTGCATCAACCTCACCAGAATTCCCTTCACCACTTCATCAGAGAGACGGGCCAGATTCAGCTTTTCTCTGGACCAGGCTTATAAATCTCTCTGATAAACTCGGCTGCCGTGACTAAAGTAACTCGGTACCATATTTCTTTGGGAGCTCAAGGACAGTGTTTCCGTTGTCTTTTTCTTGGTTTAATTGTAGTGGAGTTTAAAATAGGTCTCCTCGTAAACTATAATCACTGTAAACTTTGGCTTGCATGTAATCACAAAGGAATTTATGATTTCATTCCAGTTGTCACCACGACACATAAAAGGTTTTTTAGTATCAGTAAAATATAATTTTTTTATATATTTTTTGTTGCTTCATCCATGATTAATTTTAAACTTTTCAAATGACATTCTTTCTTTTTCCAGTTCTCGTCTATAAATAATCTTGAACCCATGGAATATTATAATAAATTCATTTCCTCTTTTGTTTCGTTTTTCACCGCAAAACAATTAACGAATCATGTCTTTTTATTTTATTCAAGGTTTTTCTGGTCGATGACCTCTGTAGTTGTAACAGCGTTTGAATTTCATATATTTCTCTCAGTTTGCAGATGATTACTATTAAAATTTCGCCGTAACCATGATCTAGTGCAAAAACCTATAATTTGTGTCTTAAATTAGCTTCTATTTATTCTCCCTACGTATATTCTTTAATTATAATGAAAATTATTTCTTTTCTTTTTTGTATGATTAGCAAATGATTATTAATTAAGAGATGTTATTTCTTCAGTTATTATTTAACTTTATTTCACTATTTAATTGGTCTATCTATTTCAGTGACTTAAAGCTATTGCGGAAACGTTTGTCTTTAACCATAATGGAGTTGAATAAATTTTTTTTTTATGTTCTCATACACTTCATGAATGAATCATAATTTTTGAATTTATTCAGGATTTAATTATGAAACAAATTATATACAGATATAATGATATTTCATATATATATATATATATATATATATATATATATATATATATATATATATATATATATATATATATATATATATATATATATTATATAAGCTATAAATGTCGTTTAATATCTAATTCGCGTTACTTCGTGAATATCGAACACCCGACAGTGCCCATCAACGACTTACAGTTGACGTTCTAGACCACTGGGCTTTCACAAATCATTTATCACGTATAATTCCCATTAGGTGATATTCCCAAAGTAGCGCGAATTGGATATTGAACGATATTTGTAGCTTAATGGTTGCATATAAAATGTCACTGTGATGCGATAAAAATTCATTATATATATATATATATATATATATATATATATATATATATATATATATATATATATATATATGTGCGTGTGTGTGTGTGTGTGTGTTTGTATTTATGTATATATATAATATGTATGCATATATATACACACACATATATATATATATATATATATATATATATATATATATATATATATATATATATATATATGTATAATTAAGAGATTTTAAATTAAATAATTTCATAAAATATAATGTGCTGAATGTTTAATATCCATGATGGAATTAAATGAATATTTTATTCTTTGATGGGGCGAAAGATAAATTCCAATTCTGTATCATACCAGTTTTATTGCTTACGAAGAATGAAAAGGTCATGAAAAAATTCCACCTGTAAAAACGAGGTTGCTGCATATTACACAAGGTGTATTCGAGAGAGATATTGCAGTTAGACTACTTTAATGAAGTGTATCACTATAAATCCAAAAAAAAAATTTTATAATGAATTTTCCTTCGTAGCTGTCATTTCGTCCTGTGGTCCATCGGATCTTCAAACTTTCCTCTGCTGCGTGAGTTTTTAGAAAACATCCATAAAAGAAATACGTGCCAAATAATAATGAGAGTTGTAATGCCCTCGTGAGAGTCATCATAATCCTCCGCATGCATGCTCAGAAACGTGAATGTTTTCCTAATGCATCGCAGCATATTTCCAGGTTTTCCGTTTTATTTCTTTTTCCTCTCGTTACGTGTTTCTTATTGTGCATACAGTATATATATATATATATATATATATATATATATATATATATATATATATATATATATATATATATATATATATATATTATATATGTAATATGTATATATATAATATATATATATATATATATATATATATATATATATATATATATATATATATATATATATATGTATATATATATATATATATATATATATATATATATATATATATATATATATATATATATATATATATATATATATATATATATTACATAAGTAAAGCCTTTGACCTTCTTCGTTGGTGGAAGAAATTATCAAATTCAGTTAGTAACGAACTCTCCTGTACATATAAGATGGCTTTAACTTTCTCTAAGATAAAAAGTCTGGATTCGCATCCGGATCTGAATTCATCTGCAAGTGAAGTGAATCCATAATTGACCTCCCCATCAAAAATATAGATAAAAATGCAACTATAACAGTTGGTGCGTCTTTTGGGTAGACAGACAAGATGAAACAAACAAACGCCCACGGACGAATTCTCCACTTGCTTGCGAGCTGTATTTGAGTAGGTTAAATGGCTAGGATATCAGCATTACTCTCGTATTGGTTAATGTCTCTTCGAAACATCTGAAAGCGAAACTTGATCACAAAGCAGAATTACAAGATTAGTCTCTCGTTCGTTGTTCTTAAGCCTTTGATAGCTCGTAGAGGCTGATCGTTATCAAATGTTTCAATACCAGTGCTGGATTCGCCTCAAAGGGATTAGGTAGCAATGAACTAATTCTCGTTGAGGGTATTACTCAGCTGATCCTCGGTCATTATCCGTATCTCTTCTGTTGTAGCGCAGATCATTTCAGTTTCTGGATGTGTAGTTCAGCGTTGCTCAGATCCAGAAAGAGAAATGTGTGAGAAAGAAAATTGTTAGGTCCTACGAGTGATTGCGAAGTCGATGGAAATTAATGTGCTTAACTATTATTCAGTTGACTTTGTAACTGAATTATTAGCAAACAATACAAGTATCTATTTATAAAATTTGCTTTTAAAAAAATGATTTACATGACAGATTTAACGGTGAACATCTCTTGAAACTTCCTTGTTGATTTTCCTAAACTATTCCCTCTTTATCGTCTTTCAGCCATTTCATTGTCTTTCATTCCCAAGAAAAAGAGCTAGATTTTCCATTTTATAATTATTGCAGAGCTTTAAAGAATTGAATATCCGGTTTGCGCAACGTTAAGTCTGAAAATTACCGATTTCTGAGTTTTTGTATATTTTTACATAGATGTGGTTCAAATTGTCCATATTTTAACTTTTAGGTCCATAACAGTATTCAGCAACGTTTTTCTGTTCATTTTATTGTGCATAACCATAATTCATTGCTGAATAATTAAATAACTTATTTATTACCCAGGCGATCTTCTGAAGCCAAGTTTTACTAGTGGAAAGCGAGGAGGGTGATTTTGAAAGTGTGCGGTAATTTCATTGATCGGATTTGTAGAATATGCTTATATTAAGTCTGAAGGGACGGTGGCAATTGTAAGGCCTAAAGGAAAATTACTGTAAAATGAAACTTGAAGACTGGAAAATCCAATAGAGGGAAGAGAACTCCAAACTGTGTCTTGATTTATCTTTTATATGATAAAATTGGGAAACTATGGTTACCGAAAAAAAAAACAACGTTTGTAACAGTAACGTTAGCTGGGGTAACAATTATATCACCATCAGCATCAACGGCAATTACAGCTGTACAGCGTACTGCAACAAAGTCATAAAAAAATAACTGTATCAAGAAACATTATATGCATTAGCAGCAACAACAATAATAAAAACAGCATTAACAGCACCATGATCTGCGATAACAAAAGTAGAATAAAGAGAGAAGACCTCAGCTCCGAATATGGCAGAAGGGTGCGAAAGAGCAAAAGCCATCACAAGAGGCGTACATAAGCTTAAAAAAAAAGAGAGTCCTTCCTAGGAGCTGGAAGTGTTGAATATTTTAGAAGACTTAAGGAAACGCGCGTGAGGCATTTCCCCTCCTTGCGGACGTTTCCCTGAATTTCAATGTAAGTGAATGGCAGGCTCCTTCTCTTTTTTTATATATATGTTTCTCCATGTACTAGATGGTAGTACTTGTGCTGGTCTATAAAACTACATTAATGGTATGATGCATACATGCATACATGGCATATATATATATATATATATATATATATATATATATATATATATATATATATATATATATATATATATATATATATATATATATATATATATATATATATATATATATATACAGAGAGAGAGAGAGAGAGAGAGAGAGAGAGAGAGAGAGAGAGAGAGAGAGAGAGAGAGAGAGAGAGGTATTATAAAGCATGTAATATATGCAGTACACGCAGGAGTACGAATCATGTTTTATTTGCTTGTCTTGATTTATGTAGTAGTTGAAAATTCTTATCTTGGGGCTTTTGCTAAGAATGCATCTCTAAAGGCTTAGGTTCTTTAAACAGGCAGGTCTACTTGGTTAAGCCCCACCAGTTTCCTTCCTTTGCCTTTGCTTTTTATTGTCTTCACACTGGTGTTAGAATAGGGCATTGGTTCACCCAGCTCATTAACCTGTAGAGGAAATAGCATTAAACCTGTAAAACGGCAGCTTCGGATATCATGGTGCATGTGTTAAGTGTATAGGGTGCTTTATAGGGGTCTGTACAGGGTTTATCTTACATGTGCCTATTCTGTCTTATTCATAAGTCCTTTTGCATTCTCCGATTTTTCCAATATTATTATCATTATATTAACAAGTAAAAAATGCGGCGAAGTTTCTTCGGCGCAATGGAGTTTTCTGTACTGCTTATAATCAAGCCCACCGAAAATAGATCTATCTTTCGGTGTTCTCGGTATAATGCTGTATGAGCCGCGGCCCATTAAACTTTAACCATGGCTCGGTGGTTGCCTGTCTTATATCGTTGCCAGACGCACGATTATGGCAACTTTAACCTTAAATAAAATAAAAACTACTGAGGCCAGAGGGCTACAATTTGGCATGTTTGATGATTGGAGGGTGGATGATCAACTTACCAATTTGCAGCCCTCTGGCCTCAGTAGTTTTTAAGATCTGCGGGCGGACGTAAAAAAGTGCGGACTGACAGCCAAAGTCGGCGCAATAGTTTTCTTTTACAGAAAACTGAAAAGTCGAAATAAAAATAATAATATTTAACATTTTAATTCTCGAGTTCCCTATACCGATTATCGGATGCCATTATTATTATTATTATTATTATTATTATTATTATTATTATTATTAGTTAGTAGTAGTAGTAGTAGTAGTAGTAGTAGTAGTAGTAGTAGTATTTAAACTGTGCATGCTGTGAATTTGAGAGAGTCAAATGGATTGTAAACTCCAATCATTAATTAGTATTCCCTTGTAAGTGATTAATGTTGAATACTGACTTACATTTTCTGATCATATTATTGAACTCAAGTTTGTCGTAAAACAGGTCTTTGCAAAACGATCATAAAACCTATGTTGGAAAAAACGAGAAAACAGAAACAATAACACGAATAGCGAAACCTTTGATAATCATGCAAGACTGAGTATAATGATGAGTATATCATTATTTAGCTGGAAAGCTTTTGAAATATTTTTTAAATATAATGATTTCGGTAATATTCATCCTGATTACTTTGATAATTATAGAATGTCTGAACTGCTAATGGCAAATAAGACAAACAAATGAAAAGTAGTTAAGTTTTGCTGGTTTAAAATACAGAATTGAGGTTCTTCATCGTTTTTACCATTAATTTAACAGCCTAGATGTGTACAGTAGAATGGCACAAACAAAGAACGCTGATAAGTAAATGTGCGTTCATCTAGAAAATAAATATCAACGTATAGATATAAGAAAAGTTTGAATAATACGTTTCCCTTAATTATTAGTTTTAATACGATTTTATTCATAATTGAATTAATTAAATTAATGAAGTTCATGAGTATGAAAAATGAGAAAAGTAATAAAATTTCTTCCTTTCTAGATCAACTCGACATATCGGTGTTATTTAAAATAAATACATATATAATGTTCCCTGAATTCTGATATTTATTTAGCTTGCTTAATTTAGTTAGAGTGCTAAAACACGAGAATTAAAAACGAACCTTGCATGAAATACAGTTTAATATTTTGTTTAATATTTATTATTTGTCGTTTTTGCAAAATGTATGATTCAGAGACGATATATACAAATGAGATGAATTAAGAAAATTCTCTTCAGTTAAAGTATAAGTGTTATTTAAAGCATCATAGTCGTTTTTCTGTCTTTATGTAATATTGTTGACAGAATAAAAAAAAAAGATAAATGTATCACATGACCTGCAAATAAAAGAATGGAAATGTAGTTCCACATTCATAAAGCAAGTAAATGGTAAGATAAAAATGCAAGTGACGCTTAATATGCAAAAGGTCTGCACATTACCGACCGAGAAACTGCAGACTAGGGACCATTATATCAGTGATAGTACCGTATAGAGATTCTGGATAAAGATCCTGCTTCCGAATTGCTATACGAGGCCTTGGAGGTAGAGCGAGGAAAAGTTTGGGGGAGAGGCATCTCTCAAAGTATTACTACAAACTAACATAAGCTTTTGGGGGAAAGTATTATCATTATGACAGTTCCGTTTGTTTGTTTTATATGGCTGTTTATGTATTGATATATGTATGTATGTATATATATACACATAAAACAACAAATATATATATATATATATATATATATATATATATATGTATATATATATATATATATATATATATATATATATATATATATATATATATATATGTGTGTGTGTGTGTGTGTGTGTGTGTGTATACATATGTATATATATATATATATATATATATATATATATATATATATATATATATATATATATATATATATATATATATATAGTTGTTTTATGTGTATATGCTTTTCTTATTACTTTATTTTCTTTGCTGACACGAACATTCGTGTTTTCTTTCGTGGAACAAAGATATAGGATTAGCCAAAAAATGAGTGGAAATTAGTGATGAGTCGGAGTAGAAAATTGAACAGGAATATTTTCTCACATGCATATTCATGTGACTACTTTCGTGGTATCTGAAATTTAGGAATTTATTTAATTAAATTGTTTATTTACCACCATGTACGTTACTAAAAACTCTTTTGACATATTGGTATTGTGTTTTTATAATTGTTTCAATTTTTCTGTGTGCATTTTATGGTAATATACAGCGTATAGTTTTTAGTCTACTGAGCACTCTGATCGTTTAGAAATCAATTCGGTTTTTAGTAGGTATAATTATTTCAACTTCATCTCATTATCTGTCAGAATTTTTCTCGTATGAATTTTTTTCCTTTCTTTGTCGATGCGTTTCGCTCAGCACATATCTCCTGGGGATGGAATCTCTCTCTTAAAATTCCAAATCCTGGGTGTCTTGCCAACCATCGAATTCCGATAATGAAACGGTTATCAGTAAAAAAAAAAAAAAAAAAAAAAATCGAGGCAGCTGACTTACATAAATTCGGTCTCAGAGAAAGACTAAACGACCGACTTCTAAAAGTCATTTTTAGACTTTTGTTAATGATTTACAGTGCATATAATTTGTTAACATTTTTATAGAATTAAAAATTGTTAATATGCTTAGTAAACTCTACAGACTGAATGCTCATTGATGGAAAAGAGAAAATGGAGATGAAAAAGAGAATTGAAAAAAAAACGAATAAATATTAAATAGTTAGCCACAGTAAGGGATATAGTGGGAATATATTGCTGTTGATTCAGTGAGATAACTTGTTAATATAAATCTTATTGGATGAATCATTAAATATTGTATTGTCAGGGCAACAAGATCTTTCTTACAACAATCAACGCTACTTTGTCTCAGGTTCATTAATTTTGATTTTATAAATTTTGAGATAATTTTAAAAGATATATTATATAATATAAGTAAATGTGATTAGGAACGTATGGCACGGTCCTTATGGAAATATTTAGCCTTGAACGTATCTGGCTTTTAAAGGGCAAGTTATCTTACCCGAAATTTACGTTTTTAACTAATGCAACCAGATAAGGTGCTCAAAGTAAAATTGTAATGTTTTATATTTGACGGACTATCCTTGAAATAGCGGCCTATATATAGTGAGTATATTGTTAAAAAGTATAATTTTATTAACTTATTTTACCTCCCTTATATGATTGTTTTATCTTAAAGTTAACCTCGCATGAGGCTCAGTTTTTGCTTTAAAGAATATCAACCCTAACCTCTCATTATATTGTTTTTTGATAGTTGTTTTTAACGCAAAATCCGTTGGAGCGGGCCAACTAAAAACCGATATTGAAGTCATGGATCACGGAAGGGATAACGCAAAATTTGGTTGTAAAATCCTTTTTACATGTTTACAAAGACATAAATTCACAGATTGGTTACCATTATGGATCAGCATACTGTGAAGAACAACGCCTCACAGCGTATAGGTGTAACGTCACTTACTAACTAAAAATTTTATTTTTCATATGACGAATGTGCACTATTTTACAAAAGACTCGTAAAATTTTATATCCCATATAGAAAACCAATCATTTACTCGAGAGTAAAATTTTGTGTCCCATATAGAAAACCAATCTTTTACTCGAGAAAGAAATTTAATTAAAACGGAAAGCTTTAGAGAATCATATAGATAAATTTTTCTCTGTCTTTCTGGACCCAGTTATTTATTTTTTAAACGAAATCTGAATAACCAATTTACCTTAGCAATGGTGATATTACAAGGTAAAATATAGAGGATATTTTTTCCACGTTTTTATACCTTTGTAGATATAACAAGTTGTTTTTCAAGCTTTGTTTGAAAGGCTTCTTACAGTGTTGATATTGTAGGGCACATCTGTGCTGCATTTATCTGCGCAATATGTCACTAGAATCGTTTAATCATCTTGGAATTAAATATATATGCATTCAGATTACCTGGGGCTGAAATTATTCCAGTGCATTGGGATCCATACGAATATGCTTGTATGTATACATCACACGTATATATATATATATATATATATATATATATATATATATATATATATATATATATATATATATATATATATATATATATATATATATATATATATATATATATATATATATATATATATATATATATATATATATATATATATATATATATATATATGTGTGTGTGTGTGTGTGTGTGTGTGTGTGTGTGCGTGTTTATTGGTATTTATATAGTATTTATATAGTATTGATCTGTGTGTGTGCGGGCGCACGCCTAGTATATACATACATGTATTTATTTATTTATTGACGGTCAGTGGCCACCGACGACGAAAATACATACTGTTGATGTGTAATTTGTAGTGTTAAAAGAAAATGATAACCATATCTAATCACCAGTGAATTCATACAATCCACAAACATGAAAGCTCCAAATTAATCGTTATGTTAGTGAACAAACTCTGTTTTGTAAAGTGATTTGTTTTATAATAGATGAACTCACAAACAGTATAAAAGTAATCCAATATACAAATGTGATTAACTCTTTTGTACAGCGAGCGGAGTGCCAGATTTCCCCGACGATTCAGTTTTTCACTTGTTTTTTGTGTGCTTGAGTTTGTGGGTGTGTTTTTTTTTTTTTTTTTATTTCTTCCTAAATGAATTTCTGTTCTTTGGCTAAATGTTTATGGTGACTGTCTTTATAATAATATTTTCTTATCCTCTTAATGAAGAGAGAGAGTAT
Source organism: Macrobrachium rosenbergii (assembly GCF_040412425.1). Lineage (NCBI taxonomy): Eukaryota > Metazoa > Arthropoda > Malacostraca > Decapoda > Palaemonidae > Macrobrachium > Macrobrachium rosenbergii. The sequence goes on along the minus strand of NC_089742.1, from coordinate 25,099,669 downwards.
ACCTTAGTTTTACCAGACCACTGAGCTGATTAACAGCTCTCCTAGGGCTGGCCCGAAGGATTAGACTTATTTTACGTGGCTAAGAACCAATTGGTTACTTAGCAACGGGACCTACAGCTTATTGTGGAATCCGAACCACATTATAGCGAGAAATGAATTTCCATCATCAGAGAAATAAATTCCTCTAACTCTTCATCAGCGGGCCGGGGAATCGAACTCCGGCCCAGCGAGTGCCAGTCCGCAGCTCTACCGACTCACCCAACGAAGAGCTTTCTTAATGAAGAAATATATATCGATGATCTTTCTTCTTTCTGTTGGTTTGATTATTGCTTTCTATCGAAACCTACCTTTGAATTTTGATATTTTTCATTTCTTGTACAGATGAACTTTAGCATATATAAGATAAAGCTCAGTTGAAAAGTGTGTAGAATCTCCTCCCCCCCCCTCAGGAAAATAGTACTAAAGGAAACCTACTTCAGCGGTGTATATCTGTAACATAACGCTATAACATAGGTCACTACTCGAAGGAGAGCGAATTTACAAATTTTCTGTACAATTGATTGCCTTAGAATACATGGTAAAAGATGATAAAGCTTAATGGCAACGATTTTTTTTTACAGAAAATTACATAGAAATGAACAAGTAAATCAGATTTTTAATTTAGGTACCTTTAGATCAAGTGCATTTCAAAATATGAGTAATGGTTCCTCTAGACTTGGCGTTAATTCATCTTTATAAGAAGGTGGAGCATAGAGCTCATGCCCTGTCAAAGAAAGGAAGTTGGGTGTCTTTTTACCTTTTTTTGTAAAATATTTTGGAAAAATACCGTGTTGATTTCACTCAAATGCTGCTGAATATATACAGTAATGTATGATCCCTTTATTAATAGTACTGATACCGATAGTGAGTCACATCGAAACAAAGAAGGCCAAAGAGTGGCCTATAAAATGATCAGTTAGATTTTGTGTCATTACCATTAAGGATAAAGTGACGACAGTAAAGCTATTTGAAAGAAGGTTCATCAAAATTCTTCAAATAAGCTCACCAGAGAAAGGATGAAATTTCTTTGTGAAAGATAAATCGAATAGAAAGTTTCAGACAAAACCTGTAATCTAAATGTAGAGAATTTGTAGGAAAATAGTGATTATTGGAAAGTAAATTTATTTAGAACCCAAAAGAAAGTGTAGCATATTGACGTGAGTACAAAGGGATTTATATGAAGCCAAGATTAATCGTACAAATGTTCAGATAAATCCTCCTGATGTATGCATTAATCTATCTGCTGGAGAGCACATCGGTTATTTGACACTTGTAATTAATTTCGACGGTTCTAAAATAGTTATTAAATGCAGATGCTGTTCCACCCTTACCCCTGTTTGAAGAATTGAATAATTCCTGGGCAGATACTCGTTTCCCCCTAATTACTTAATAGTCTGAGAGCATGAGTGTAATGAATAATTTCGTGGGAAACATTATTTCTCCCTTTTACAGTAGGCGTTTTACTAGATAGGAATTTGAAT
>NC_089742.1:25083149-25095649 GCF_040412425.1 Macrobrachium rosenbergii | reverse complement strand
TGAACATATACTAGTCGAAGGTAATACATTGATGTTCTTACTGAAATAGCATACATTGTGGCTTTTAAACATAGGAGAAAAATAAATAAGAACATTATTTGTTTGAAAGCAAAGAGTGCTCGCAATATAGTGGTACGTACCTGTTCTTTGGTCTATGAAAATCTTTGTTTTGTAAATATGTGATGAATTCTTGACTTACGAGTATCACCACTGCATTCAAATAAGGGGATAGTTATTGTAAAATAGTAGGTCAGTAGGGGCTCCAAGTTGGCACCTCAAATATTCGTGGCTAATGAAAGAAAGAAAAAGTAAATTGAAGAAAAATTAGTTGAATCTTTACTTAGAAGGAAGTTGTAGGCCCGACTCTTAACGTCTCAAGTTTGCCAGGGCTCTGGATGACCAGTTTTGAAGTACATCAAGCTTTTCTTTCTTTCAAAGATTCTTTAGGCGGCTCTGAGCTGAAGTGGTCTCTCTCTCTCTCTCTCTCTCTCTCTCTCTCTCTCTCTCTCTCTCTCTCTCTCTCTCATTGGATTGTGTAGGCATGAGATTAAAAGGGTGAAGACTGCAATATCTGGATATCGGAAGGAGTTTGTTAAAAACGTCAGTAAATCGTCCTACTGTTTTTTTTTTTTTTTTTTTTTTTTAAGCTAAGATAGTCCTGATGAATTTCTGAAGCTTTAACATTTAGTAAACTGTTTGCCACAAAATATAATTTCTACGTTTATCATTTCCAGTGATTACTCACAGTCTAAAGTCATTTAATATGCAGATGAATCCCAATGGTCCCATGATTATCATGGAAGTGATTAACCTCTGAAATAGGCATTATTTTTTTTAACCAATTCACTTCTTTTGAATAATTTTTACGTAAAACACATTAATTTAGCAGCCATCGCCCGGTGCATTTATTTTGTCGCTTATTAATTTCTGTGGGTTTCAAGTTAACACGCTGATAAACTCTTTATTATTTGTATTTTCTTTGTTCAGTTCTTGTTTTTATAGAAATACAATCATTTAGCACGTAATAATATGACACCTGTCGTTACACATGTCCCATATCGTTCATATATCTGCTCTCTGTTACAAAAAAACAAAAATGAATAGTGTAAATTGGACCCAGGTCCGGATGATGAGCCAGAATTTTTCAGCTTTTTAATTTTTATTAAACTACAAAATTTTTATTTCACCAGAGTCAGCAACGTATGCTTTACAATTAAATTCAGTCATCTTCGCCAAAAATGTCTTAGGGAAGACGTGTCCTTCCAAATTGTAAAATGATCTTACTTGGTATGGTAGATAAAAAATGTTTTCAGATGACATCGTAGTGGTGGAGACATGCGTTGCCCAACATCCTTCTTTTAAATGAGATTTCTGGGAAAATTGGATTCAGCGCCTCCCACCTAGGAAGACTAATAATGTCAAACTGCTATGGAAGAGGATTTGTTTTAAGCATTTCAAAAAGAAAAGAGGAAGTAATAATGATTGTTAGTCATGAGATTATGTTGCAGGAGTGTTTGGGAAGAAATGAGAAAGTAAAGATCATAATTAGTTATGTGGATATGTTGCAGGAGTTTTGGAAAAGAAAAACAAATAATAATAATAATAATAATAATAATAATAATAATAATAATAATAATAATAATAATAATAATAATAATAATAACTTAGAAATAAACTTTCTTTAACTTGCGTTGAATATTAACCCCTGCATCAGCTTTTAATTATAGTAGATTTTCTCAGTCTTTTTGAATGAATTCTTCACGGTTCTCCGTTTAATAATAATAATAATAATAATAATAATAATAATAATAATAATAATAATAATAATAATAATAATTATTATTATTATTATTATTATTATTATTATTATTATTATTATTATTATTATTATTATTATTAATTAATTAATAAAAATTAACGTTCACTATTTATCTGCAGCAACGATTTTCTTAGTTCCAGTAAGACCTTCAAATAACTTTTCTCATAAGCTGTATCAACCATCCCCGAATTCCCTTCATCGCTTATTGCAAGGAAGGGCAGCGCGACGCCTGGTTCTAAATGGCACTAGACCAAGAGTATAATTCCCTCTTAATAAGCTCAGCTACCTTGATTAGAATACCTCAGTGTCATATTTCCAGCGGAGGTCACGGATGATAGTGCTGCAAGAAAGTTTGTTTCGCAAATCAAGGTGCAATTGGTAAATTTTAATTTCATTATTATCGCTTCCTGAAAGATTCTTAGTTTCAGCTTGTAACTACGATGTCGTTAAAGAAATTAGGATTTTATTGTATATTTACTTGCGTTCATGATAGGTTTCCATAGCTCACCGTTATAGCAAATTATTTGTTTAACATTTTTTCCCTCCTTATTCATAATACAGTTCAAAGCTTTTTCAAATGAAAATAATGATGGCTTTTGTAAAGAGCATTTTCATACACATTGAGGTTTTTGATCACTACATATGCCAGTTGATATAGATTATTTTATTAATGTGTTGGTAATTATTACTTTAATTGTTGTCAGTCTTTAATTATAAATCCCCTTATACGCATCAGTGCAAAACATTGTCCAATTCTATCCTTTGTAAAAATAAATTCACTAAAACAGAAAAAAAAAATTAACAGAAAATAGGCACATGCAGAGCATCACAATAAAAACGTAGTCATAAATGACGCATAAGTGCGTAAATATACATTACATACATATAAAAATCGATCTTTTAATAAGAAATAAAAACCGATCCTGTAAAAGGAGGCTTTATTCCATTTGTACGGAAGGCGAGAGTTTTATGGCAACAATAGAAAAACCTTTTAGTCACTCCGGAGGGGAAATATGGGTTCAGTATGTCCACCTTCAGATAAACCTCTTGCCCATAAAAGCAAGGGACAGAAATCTAGCAGTCTCTGTCTCTGTCTCTCTCGATATAAACTTGCGCACACGCACACGCACACATACACACACATACGCGCACACACACACACACACACACATATATATATGTATATATATATATATATATATATATATATATATATATATATATATATATATATATATATATAAATTTCGGATTACAAAGTGAATTCTCTTAATTATTTGCATATAATGCATACAAACAAACACACACACATATATATATATATTATATATATATATATATATATATATATATATATATATATATATATATATATATATATATATATATATATATATATATATATGTATTTATTTGTTTATATGCATTATATGCAAAAGATTAAGAGAATGCGCTTTATAATCCGAATTTCAGCATGAGTTAATAAGAAAACCGTAAGCTTTTAACTCTATCAGAAACACGAAAAAAGAACAAAAAACATAAAGCAGTCAGGTATAAGTGCCTCCAGCAACTCAGGACACTACGGCTCGTAAATTAGGTTTGAAAAAACTGCATTCGGATCCATCTTAAAATGAAACTACTCTCATCTTATTCGCGACCGCCGCTCAAACATTTATTGAAATCTATCAACAGCTTCTGATGTGTCGCCTTTGCCGAAAGACAGACATTAACGAGCGGGCCATGATGACTATATAACCCACACGAACTTCGTTGACGAAGGTATAATTACTGAGATAACAATAATGTTGTGCTAATGGTTGTAGGTACTCTGAACCGTCTACAAATCAGATTCAAAGGCATCGCTTAATTACTGTTTTCTCGTTAGTATTCTTGGGCTTCTGATACCTAGTATCAGATGCCCCGTAGAATTGCTAATTGATTGGCTCATCATTAACTTGCGTTTCACTATCACTGCAAAGGACTTAGGAAGAGGAAAATTAATGGCCGTTGCTTGTGTTATACGGCCGGTCCTTGTTAATTACAGATACCTCTTTTATTAATAAATATGCAGGTCTCCCGTGTCGGAATAGGCGTTCCGTCTTTACAGCCATCCAGCCAAAGAAACGCATGAGAATAAAGACGGTCAGTTTGTTATCAAAATGGTTAACATGTCGATAACAATGTTTCTACTGAATGTTCATACTATTTGTAGCCTTCATTCATTAAACCGGTTTTTTTGCAGTATTGCCAAAGTAATTCTACTGAGAATCTTTTTGTTAACCCTCTTGTTTTTCGTCATCAGATTGCTAATGTTTATCAAAGTAAATGCGATATCGACGTAATGGTCGCGTTGAACGTCCTTTCAACACTCAAATCTTTTTCAAGAAGATTTTTATAAGAATGCACTACCAACCATACTTTGAAAAGGCAATTTTTATGAGAGTAGTGGCTAAGTAGTAAATTTGATAGTCCCTATAAGAATTCCTCCGCCTCTTCCTGTCGGTCTTTCAATAGTTTTTTACTTTCATTTTCCATCCAAAGATTAAACTAATTTTTATAACAGTGTATAGGTTGAAAAACTATTTTTATTTACATTCCTACTCAAAATATACTGATAACCAAATTGGCCATTGTTGTGAACAAATGCAGAAAAGATATTTCATTTCACTGTTTTCGCTTTCACAATCACAGTGTTTAGATCAACATAGCATAGAAGTTTCAATTGTCAAATGTGCGTTCATTGCACAATAAATTGTTCAGGTCCATTGCGGAATACATCGCTTGTCATCAGCACAAAATCAGTGGCGCTCGTGCTTTTAGTATATTATGAAACCTGTGCTTCCAGGAAATAGTAAATCCAAAGGCAATCTGCATCTTGATTGACATGATGTTCGGTCTGAAATGAATCTGCCATAATATCATAGAACCACTCTGATATCCATCGTATATTCTCGTTTTATTGATATCTCTCCTACCAGATTATTTCCAGCTTTGGAACTTCATCACCGCTTGTCATCTTCATCTACCTTTTACAAAAAGACTCGATTAAACCTGGCGAGTTCAAAGTCATATAAGCCAACACTTACTGTTTGTGAAGGTGTTGTTCATCGGTCGAGGATCAATCATGATGATGTCTGTACGCCTTTCGAGTCGATACTTGTATCGGAAGTGACGTGGGACGTCGAGATTTGACTTCTAGGTGTGTTGACAAGCGCTTTCATTATGTAATCGAGTTGTTTATTATTATTATTATTATATTATCAAGGGAGTAGACCCTCTTTTAAACAGGTCTTATTAAAAAGGATGGCTGTATTATGCGAATTTATCTTATATAGTGTCTTTTCTATCTTCCTTATGATTCGCTTTTCAGGCTCAGCGATGTTAGTCAGTATGAATATCGGCCACTTACTGACTAACATCGCTGAGCCTGAAAAGCGAATCATAAGAAAGATAGAAAAGACGCTATATAAGATAAATTCGCATAATACAGCCATCCTTTTTAATAAGACCTATTATTATTATTATTATTATTATTATTATTATTATTATTATTATTATTATTATTATTATTATTCAAAGTGCGAGTGTAATCATTTTGAAGAAGGCAAAAATAGACCCCATTTTTACGAAGAAAATGGCACATGCTTTGGCACTGTATAAGTTTTGACAGCATTCACATGCTCTGAAAACATCCCATATGGATCGGCAGTTCCCACATGCTTTAACCGTAATCCCTTTTGTCCTTCCTTTTTATCAATTTTTTTGACAACCTGCTTTGTACTTCGACTTCGTCTTATGCATATACAGTATTTTATATGATTTGATCTCTCACAAGGTTTGAACACATCTTAAGTTCTATAATAACATCCCATAAAATATGATGACATTGTAGGCGCGCGTGTTCAGCTATGCGGCCTACCTGCCGATGAATCACACCACGCCTTGGAGAAAGCGCCATGCGGTGAGACAAGGTCAGAAGAAAGCAAAATCCCGAGACGGCGTTGTCGGCAAATATTTCCAACGTTGTTATAGTCACCTCATTGATATTGTACCAGTCTACGTACCAAAACACCGTTCATTTAGCTTTGTACATATATTTCACAACCCTATGTGTTATACTTATATAATTGTATGTTTGCCCCTGTGAAGAAACAGAGTCCTGTGCTTAATCCCTTTCAATTACCTGTCGAAGGTTGGGACTATGTTACGGCCCACAAGGTTTTTTGACTTGTGTGAATTTTAGGTGAAAAATCAGTTGTAACTTAACCTACACTTTCGCTTACACCTCACTCTCACACTGGTAACCCTGGAGCGACCCGCAGAGGCCGAAGCAGAGATGACTGATCACGCCAAGGAACCCCACAGCATCAGCGAGAACTTTGCAGCCGCCTACATCCGATTGCCGCCCTTCACGCCCCACGACCCAGAAGCATGGTTTTTTTTTTTTTTTTTTTTTTTGGGTGGAAACGATTTTCTGCATAAAGAAGATCACCTTACTCGAATTCCTGCCAGACGATGTATTTGAACGAATAGCATCGTGGCTCAAGGAAATAGACACCCCAGTAACATACGACATCCTTCAGCATGCTGGCAGTCTAGAGAGCGAAGAAGTTCCTGAACCACTTAGGGACAAATAGGCGACGAGAGACCGTCGTTGCAGGTGTGTAAGTAGCTGCGACGACTAATCACCCTACCATCCAGAGGCCTGGAAGCCGAGTCATCCACGCTTTCACGAAAGAGGCAGACGGGTGGTCAGCGCGTCAACAACGGTACCTGTCAATAATAGCAGATTACCCCTGCATTATCAAATGCCTGAAGGGCTCATCAAACACCACGGTGGACGTCCTCTCCAGAAACTGCGCCAACACAATTCAGCTTTGGATCCCATATCCCGAGATAGCAGGAGCACAGAAGGAAGTCGAGGGACTGCAACAACTGTTGCTGATAAATCCCACCCTCAAATGGAGTGACCTGTCAATCAGTCCACCGCCAGAATGATAGCAGAGCAGTATATCTGGTGGGGCATGAGAAAGGATGTAGAGACATGGCAAGACAATGCATGCCATACCAAACATCAAAAATCACAAGGCACGCGGAGAACAGGATAGAAGAATACAAGACGACATCCCGCCGCCTTGTCCACATTCAAGTCAACAAAGTGGGCCCCCTACCCCCATCAGAGGGGTACCAATATTTATTCACAATAATAGATAGGAATACAAGATGGCCAGAAGCAATCCCCATCCTGCAGCAGACGGCAGAAAGCTGTGTTAAAGCCCTTACTGACTGGATCAGTAGGCACGGTGTTTCCCAGGTCATCACCAGCAGCGGGGGTGCGAACTTAACCTCCATCCTGTGGAACGCCCTCGCCGACAGTTTGGGAACCAAAATAACGCACTCCACTGCCTACAACCCCGAAGCAAACGGAATAATCGAGAGGCTACATAGATCATTAAAAACCTCTCTAACCACCAGATGCCACGGAGGCAGTTGGAGGAAAGAACTGCTGTGGATCCTGCTGGGATTAAGAACAACGCCACATGAAGTGTTCAATGCATCCCCTGCCGAAGTCCTCTACAGCCAGGCGTTGATGTTACCAGCAGACGTCTTCCGGGACAACAAAAGCCCAACAACGACATCTGAAACAAGAAAAACAATGGAGAAATTGTTACCATCAAAAGCGATGTACCAAGCAGACAGAAAAGCGTTCGCCCCCGCAGACTTAATAAACGTAAAGTACTAGCTCATCAGGGTTGACGCACACAAACCTCCCCTCTCCCTGGCGTACTCCGGCCCACACAGAATCCTTCAACGACGACCGAAAACATGCCCGATGTTGGTTGACTGTTGGTTGACGGAAGAACGACGTGGGTTTCGATCAACCTGTTGAAACCAACCTATATATCGGACACCACCCAACAGACGTGGGCTTTTTCCTGGGGGTGGGGAGTACTGTAGGCGCACGTGTTCAACCACGCGGCCTACCTGCCGATGAATCACACCGCACCTCAGAGAAAGCGCCATGTGGTTGACATGAGGTCAAAAGAAAACACAAAAGCCTAAGACGATGTTGTCGGCAAATAATTCCAACGTTGTTATAGTTACCTCCTTGATATTGCACCAGTCTATGTACCAAAACACCGTTCGTTTAACTACTGTATGTACATTTTCACAACCTTATGTTTAATACTTGTATAATTGTATTTTGCCTCTGAAGAAACAGCAGCCTATGCTTAATCCCTTCTCCTTATCTGTCAAAGGTTGGGATTACTTTACGGCCCACAAGGGCTTTTGACTTGTCTGAATTTTAGATGAATAAATCAGTTGTAACCTAACCTACAGTTTCGCTTACACCTAACTCCCACAACATCACATAAGATTTAATAATGTTCTACATGCTGTGGTCACCTACCATGTGGTTGGAGAGCATTTCATATGTGTTAGACGTCCCTCATTGTATAACAACATCCATCATGCTTTAGCTGCATTTGACATTCTTCGGCAAGGTTTCACCCTCTTTGGTCACATCCCATATGTTCCGAGAACTTCACGGAATTTCTTTGACAATTTCTTTGACAGCATCCCACTGGTTTTGACATATTCCTGAGTGCTTTTGCTGTAGCATTGCAATCCTCTTTCATTTAGGTTTATGGATAATAGGCAGTGATAACCTAGAGATGATAACAAGCAGGGGAAACATTTAGCAGTGGTGCAACCTTAATAATCCAGTGAATTACAGATGAGAATTTTGAGAAATAGTGCATGCGACTTTCAAGAGATTAAACTCTGCTTCGTCCTGCATCAGCTAAAATCCTAATGTGAATATAAATTGCTAACTGAGGTGTAACGATATTTCGTCATTACGCTTGTTGTAATTTATTCGTCTTCATATTTTTATCATAACAGGGGGGAAAAACATCAAATATAAATGTCTCATCCGTGAGTAATTTATTTTATTTTGAAGAATGGTTATTGTATTTTAGGACCGCGCAACTTCATTTTATTACGAGCTACGATCACCAAATGTTAGGAGAGGGTTCACTTGAAACCTCTTTGATGCAGTTAGTCGTTTTTAATTGGCAATTTACCCGTTGTAGTTCCACTTCACGCGACCTCATAGAAATGCATAACACAAGTCTGATACCAATTTTCCGGTTCAAAGAGCTAACCGAAATAACAATATTCAGTTGACTCCTTTTCGATTTACACAAAGGCTTAAACCCTTTATTTCCTTTATCTGCCAAACTGAACCGTGAACTTTCATCTTTTGGGACCACATTTATCTTGCTGTGGGTTAATGAGAATGCCAGGCAATATCAACTTTACGTGCACGATACATGCTGTAGTTTTATATATATATATATATATATATATATATATATATATATATATATATATATATATATATATATATATATATAGAGAGAGAGAGAGAGAGAGAGAGAGAGAGAGAGATAAATATATATATATATGTATATATATATATATATATATATATATATATATATATATATATATATATATATCTATATATATATATACATATATATATATATATATATATATATATATATATATATATATATATATATATATATATATATATATATATATATAGATAGATAGATAGATAGATAGATAAAATATTCTGTATTGTATTCTTAGTCAGCAGTTGTTCTAAACCTCCCCAGTGACAGCCAGTTTGATAATAAAAATCAATTGTTCAGCACCATTTTATATTGAAGGCATACTGTAACCCTTTCATACTGGATCCTTCAGTTCCAAACTTTAGGATTCTTTCGTTGCTTCCGTTTTTCCAGATTCCTAAAGTCTTTCTTTTTCTTTTAAGAGGCTACAGTATCATTTCCCTTAGGGTCAAGTGCTCTTCTTCGTCTCTTTCCTTTTTTTTTTTTTGTTTTGTTTGCTTAGGGTGGCAAATAGGAAGGAGCACAAAGGTCAAATGTCCATCAACTTTTACATATTAAAAACAAAGACTTATCTTATTCTGTAGAGATACAGCGCTTCCGAACGTTTCTTAACCTGAGATTGTTATTCGGTTATTGACGAAAGAATTAATAGTTACAAATTTTTTCCACTTGCATTGATTTTTCAAAGGAAACATAAGAAATATTATAAATGAAATGTGTGGGAGAGATTTGTGAATTGTTTTTATTTTGCGATAATGATAATTTATGATTTCTTTGAAAACCTGTGCAAAGCAATTATAGTTTTATGATAATGTATAAAAACTATGTCCATCACGGAATGGTTGCAAAGGTCTTCATTGTAAGTCTGGATATCATAAGTAGTGTTATGTGAAGAAATATCATTTGTTCTGTGAAACACTAGCCGCACAAAAATTATTTACAAAAAATACATATAAAGTATAATTATGTTACAACTTTCTTGGGTAAGATAAATTAGCTGTAGTATAGAAAAATTTAAAAGGTTACAGACAATTCCTTTATATATAAGATATAATAACTGGAAGGTAAAAAAATGCATTTTTAATACACTAACACATCCCAATGAAAGAGTAGACGCATAAACTCGAGCTCTTTTTAAATAATCTGAAAGTCTTAGGGATGAGGAATATTCAAATAGACAAAACGAAAAACATGTGAAGGATGATGAAAATTATGCGAAGTAAAATGAAAGTGTTAATCTAAATAATTCTTGTCAGGAATAGCAATTGCATACAGAAAATGCAGCAATTAAACGTTAGGCAATATTAGAGAAGACAGAAATCCTGGTTTTCATTTATCGTTGGGAAGAAAAATATTAAAAGGAATTTTTTTTTTTGGAAATATAATGAGGCGTTTATGCAATGATCACACAAACAGCACAGAAAATATATTGAAATAACTGCTTGAGGCAACTAAGCTGAATTAGATTGAACGTGGTGAAATATATTAAAAATGAATGGCTAATAACCGAAAAGGAAATCAGATGTCCGAAGCAGTGAACGATAAGCCAATAAAAATGAAATTTCTTGTCAGAAGTAATGACTGGAACGTTATTAAATGTCGCCAAAAATCTCGCGATAATAATAAATGGGTAATTGATTGTAAGCGGACGAACGACAAAGACCTTACAATTGATTGATACACCATCAAAGATACATAAAAGAGAAGTATGGATAATTAGTCGTAACCTTTAACCTCGATAAAAGTTTAAATTAGCTTTCCACTTTTAAGGCTGCGTCCAATTTGCTCTCAATTTACTTTGTATTCACTTTTTCATCAAGACTTTTGTGGAGGTCTTTTGGCTTCTGTTCTTGGTTTACTTTGAATTCTCCATATAATTGGCTGCCCGGTTTTGTTTTAATGGAAAAGGAAGGAAACGAATTTTGTAATAATCCGTAATCATGTAAAAAAAATTGCTGTGGAGGTGTTCCTTGTTATAATACGGTGAGATAGACGTTAATAGTGATACAAAAACTTTGATGATTATGATATGAATGAGGATCGAGACAGAAATTAAATAAAAGCTCGAGATGACAATTCCTGACCTTCATTCTGGTGGCAGACCATGGTCCTGGGCTGGAGGATGGCTAGGAAGAGTTATCAAGCACAATTTCTTTTGAGTTCAAATTATTATAAAGGTAAAATTATTTGTGTATTAATGGTCCAAACTTTCAAAACTCCATCTATAAAACTGACAGACCTAGTACTCTGTTATCATGGTAGATTTTGACAGTAATATGTATAGGGGCGCTGATATCAATTTATATCACTTGATGATTGAATTGTTGTGCTCAATATCACACTGCTCACAATAAAAAAAGACAGAGGTTCGATCATTGTAGGAGGACGCTCCATATATAAAGTTATAATAAAGATAAACGGAACTTGGCATAAAAAGGATATTTGTGATCTCTCTCTCTCTCTCTCTCTCTCTCTCTCTCTCTCTCTCTCTCTCTCTCTCTCTCTCTCTCTCTCTCTCTCTATATATATATATATATATATATATATATATATATATATATATATATATATATATATATATATAAATATATATATATACATGTATATATATGTTAACTTTATCACATACACAATTGTTCTGTGCATAAATGCAATTCCTAACAAGACCTCATTCACACTGGATGGTATCTAGCAGAGATATTTATTCAAAAAAGTTACAAGCTTTCACAAACAGTCCTCATTGTCAAGTATCCGTAAAATGACCGGACACGATGGATGCCCAGGAAACGAGGATGAATGAGATAACACGTGTCTGGAAATATTATAATCCCAGATAAAGCTTCATGGAAATGTGGTTTCTCTCAAAAGCAGCTATAAGCACTGGGGAGGAATAACTTAAGGCTTCACTATGAGCAAGGGACGATTAATTCACAAAATTAATTCACAGGAAAGCACTGGAACTCTGGTGACGGGATATTAAAGAGTATTTACTGGGGAGAGAAATTATGAGATGAAATGAGAGATTCGGTAGAATGAACAGAGAACTGGTAAAACTAGAATACCAACAGATGTACCATGGGTTGACTTGTAACGTACACTTTGCAATAATGGCTGGACGATCTCCAATGTCTTCCTTTAGACCTCATGTAGCGGCTTGTGGCCAATAGTTTCCAATTCACAGAAAGGGTGCCATGGAGAAAGGGCGGCCCGAACGGGCGCGGGACACGGCTGCTGAATTACAGCAAGACCTCTCT
>NC_089742.1:25070649-25080649 GCF_040412425.1 Macrobrachium rosenbergii | reverse complement strand
TCCAGGATTGGAAAATAATTCATATAAATATTTTCGGGCCACAACAGACTTGGTATTGACTGCGACCAGGAATATCAGGATTGTGGGGTGGTAGGCTAGATAACGGGGGCACGTAGTGCGATCGGGCAGCTTGTCTCTCCTGAAAGAGAGGTCCCAGATTAACATGGAGGCACACAGAAAGAAATGGAATCCCCCTTATAAATGGGGATACTTTACACAATTAAATATTAACCACTACGTAGCCCAGCAGATAATTATGATGAAATCAGGTAGGCACACTATGGGAATCGTAGCTGCGTGAGCTCTAACACTGAACATGTGATTGCACTCATACAAAGAGTAAATTTAACACTGGTATTGCTTAGCCTAAATTTGCCCTTAAATTGCACCGAGGGGGAGGGATAAATGGATAATTATCACGAGATCTTGACTGAAATTCAAGGCACATTAATGGCGAGATATGGGAGGCAGGCAGGACTTGTACAAAGGAGGACTGCTTTGTGGAGTAAGGAGTTAAAGTTTAAAGAAATGGAATTTTAAGGAGTTCAGTAAAAGGGGGAAAGGGCTGGTTTACTGACTATTTGCGATGGACAAACCTTGTCTGATAATTGTGGTGCCAACAGTCATCTCGGCTGTCCATCGATGGTAGTTCAACCAGCGTAAACGGAGGAGAGGAGGCGATAGATCCGCCCGGTTCTGAGATGAGAAAACTTCTGTCTTCCCAAAGCCAGCTGCGTTTTGTGGGGCCTCGGCGTTAGTCCGACATCCCTGCAAATATGTCAAGAGAACCAGCAAAGAGGGCAGAGGAAAAGCATACTTAGAACTAGGTGCTTTAAGATTAAAATCCTACCTGGCCCCTAGTTTTAATAGGCCTATTTGACCTTCCCCCTACCTAAATGCTTCTCCATCGCGTGATGGTGGTGAAAAAGGGAGTGCCTATTGTTTCCCAGAATCAGGCAATAAGGGGGTGTTCCCCCCACTGCTACACACTGGTACTAACAGCCCTGATCTAGTTCAAACTATGCTTGTTTCCATCCATCGCCTGCCAATTTTCCCGGCCTGACAGTAAAATGAATAGCAGATTATTTCAAAATTAAATAATGCACGGAAATTTACAGGAGGGAGGGATGTATATCCTTGACAGGTACCCCCTTAAAAAAGGCCCTTCACACCCTTTCGGGTGTGAGGGTCTTAGCTAATTCCTCCCAACTGGCCCGTGACCCTACATAAGGTGGGTTGTGGCTCTGCACATCTAAAAGGAACCTATCTAACTGCTAAGAGGGGTTCTGAATTGGCTAATTTACAGGCCTAACCTACCTAAGGGTATAGATACGGCCACTAACTGGTTAGGATGACGGGAGAAATCTACGCCTAGACAAATGCACACTGTAAACACCTAACCTAACCTAACATACTATCCCCACGACTCTGGCACTGAACGAGCTGGCACTAACGAATGGCACGCACTAAGTTATGATCGGCACTACGCTTTACAATTAACACGCAACAAATTGAAACAGGACGAACCTGAAGGGTAATTCACAATGTATGATTAAGTAATGTATCAGGTTGAGTCTAGAGAGGGTTGGAAGAAGGTTAGTTAGAAAAGGTTTAGTAGTACAAAGGCCTAAGTAGTTAATGGTTAATGCTACGGGCTCAGAGGTCACACAGGCTACCCTCTCTGGGCAGGTGCCAGGATCGCTCTGAGATGGAAGCGGCACTGTGCCAATGGGCACAAGTGCCAAGAAAGCTTATGGCTCTGACTTGCTAAGTGAATTTCTTCCGCCCCTTGTTCTTCTTCGGGGGCCTCAAGGGTCTGGCTAGGCCATTCCTAGGGGGACGATGAGGATACTGACTCTGAAGAACGGCCAGGAGTGCCGTCAGGAGCAGGATCAGGGGCAGCCTCAGGGGCTACGGGCTGGCTTCCGACTTCGGCTGCTGCAACAACCGTCGTGGGAAGAGAACCAGCGTCTGCGTCCTGGCCGGACAGTTCCTGGTCGACCAGAAAAGGAGTAATGTCCAGGCCTGCCAGAGGGTCGTCCTCAGCAGGTGGAAGAGTGTGGGAAGAAGAAACATCAGGGGTCGGAGGATCGCACTGTGAGATGATCATGGTTGTTAGATTTGGTGGATCTCCCGTAGGAGGATCCGAATCATGTTCTGGATCCAGCACTGGCACTAACTCAGGGCCAGGCACGGGAAGTACGCTTGGCAGGGAGCATCCAGCCAAGATGGGCGGAGCTTGGCACTGACCAGTGCTCGCAAGTGGCACTGGCAGCGAATTGGTGTCAGACAAAGCTGAAGGGGGACCAGGGGATCAAGACCCCTTGGTGTCCCTGGTGTGAATTGGGACAGCGATTCCTGTCTTGAGGAGAAGACTGAGCCTCTCGGTTCGGTGGAGTTGGCCGCTGCAGCTAGCCTACTGGGGCACTTTGACCATCTTTCGGAGTGGTCCCTTACATTGCAGGTCCTGCAGCAGTAATTTGTGCGATCCCGTTGGGATGAGAGAGTAATGCGTTGGTGGTTGTCCGGTCGCAAGACCCGTGGACTAGGCCTAGAATGTGGTTTTGTGGATTATGTTCTGTCGCTTTTATGCGACTGGAAGGTTCAGCTGACGGTGGCACAGCTGTCACAAAGGCTGTGTCCCTATCCGAAGATGTGGCGCTGGATGTGCTGGCGGAAGCAGTCAGGTAACAGAGTGGTGTGGGGGTGGGACATCCCCAGAGGATGTCTCGACCAAGCAAGAACTCCACTCCGTGCCTAATTCGCTTGACAACGCCAAGACAGTGCACCTTGTTGCTCCAAGGGGTAATCATCCTGAGCTCTACTGTGGGGATGGTCAGGGACTGTTCGTCCACCCAGGTCACGGTCCACTTGGTGTGCTCCTCTACCTTGGCACTGGCTGGCACTTGGGCCCAATCGATCAGACTAATGTCTGAGCCAGTGTCGGCAGTAGTTGGCAGGTGCACTTGGGGGCTGGAACCATCCAGAGAAGCCACTGAGATGGACTGTGTCCAGACCCTCTCAGGGTGAGTTCTCTCCGGCGGCTCAGCTGAGGAGGCAGTGGCACTAATCATGTTCATGTGCCTGGTCGTGACCACATGTTTTGGGCATGCAGGATACCCAGCAGAAGAGTATCCCGAAGCTCCACAGTCTCGGCAGGGGGCCCGGTGATATGTTGATTTCCCGGCAGTGACGGTGTGCTTGGAAGACGGTGTTGAATTAGGCGGAGAGGAGGACTGATGGTTGTTGGTAGGCTGCCGAGGGTTGTTGCCCTGCTGATTGCTATCTTTATAGCGGCAATCTGCTTTGGCATGGCCATACCTTTTACAGATGGGGCACGGAGGTTTGTTAGGCGGGCCGTTCCGCGAGCGATTGAGGCCCGAGAGGTGTCCGGGTGCCACTATTTTGCGCTGCAAGGTGCCATGGGAAGGATTATATGTCTCCCAGGCATCAGCTAATCAGCAGGCTTCCTTGAGGGTGGCTGGCTGCTTATTATTAAGATACACAGCCAGAGGCCCGGGGGCACACTGGAAGAAGTCCTCCAGCATGGTCCGGTTGAAAAATCCTCAAAGGTGTCGCACTGCATAGACTCTAACCAGCGGGTCCCAGCTTGGGTCTTGTGACAGGCCCATTCTGTCCAGGACCAGCCGACGTTCTTAGCCATACCTCGGAATCTTTGTCTCCACCTCTCAGGGGTGATTTCATATGCCTTAGCTATGGCCTCACGGACGGCAGCCATGTCCCCTCGTTGATCTCTTTCCAGGGCTCGGTGAGCAGCCTTAGCCTTCCCGTCTAGGTGCTTGGTAAGCAGTAAAGCCCTCTCAGCCAGGCTGACGTCATAGGTCTCGAAGAGGAATTCGATCTCTTCGAGCCATTGTTCCGGCTCGTCTTCAGTCCATTTTCCCACAAGGTTATTGACTGTCGACAGAGAGGTATTTATGGCAGATGGAGTGGGGCTAGAAGCTTGTTGTGCTGCTAAAGCTTCTGTGCTTTCCTTCTTGGCTCTCTCCAACTCGAGATCCCTGTCTTTGAGGGCTAGTTCATGTTGTCGTCTTCTTTCTTCTCTTTCTTCTTCTTCTCTCCGCTGCTCGGCTTCTTGCTGCCTTCTCCGCTCTTCTCTTTCTTCTTCTTGCTGTCTTTGTTCGTCTTCATACTTTCTCTTTTCAGCAATCTGTTCCCTTACAAACTTTTGAAGGACCTGGCCGGAAAGACCGTCTTCCTTCTCTATATTCCTAAAATATCGGTGCTCCTCAGTTGACATGCTGCTGATGGGGAAGGGGTGCTGAGTTAGTTACTTGGGTGTTCCCGGAGGAAAAGGTTTGTGACGATGAGGAAGTGTTCTTAGATTAGTGGCACTTCAATGAGTAGCACCTTTGAATGAGGTGGCACTGTGGATGAGTGTGCCATGCGAAGGTCACACTAGGGGAAAGCGTTCCTGAAGGAAGTCTGAGTCCTTATGGGCGGATACGCTAGTAAATGGAGTGCTCCTAAAGGCTCTATGGTCCTTATGGGCGGATGCACTAGTAAATGGAGTGCTCCTGGAGGCTCTATGGTCCTTAAGGGCGGATGCACTGTTAATTGGGTGTTCCTGAAAGAGCTGCAGTCCTTATGGACGGAAACATCGGTTGCATGGCACTCTGTTTCTTCAATGCAGGTGCAGTGGCTTATAAGAGGTTGCTTTGGTTGGGTGGCACTGTGGTGCCGGTGCGCTCCGTGGATCAATGCACAATGTCAGTGCATGAATTGGCACTGAAGGTGAGGTACTCTGCCTGACCAGAAGGTAAGTAGGGAGTAAAAAGAAAAATGAGAGACTCCAGCAGAAGGGAAGAGATAGGAAAGTGAAAGGAGAAAGATAAGTGCTTCAGTTATTGGGTGCTTAGCAGTGCCACAGATTAGTGGCACTGAGAGAAATGGAACTGGATGTGACACGAGTGGGTACTAGTTATGAGCACTAGTGGGTACTGCCTGACATGAGGACAGGTAGGCTACGAGGGAGGCACACCATGTGCAGTGGGTTTTAGCACTTGCAACAAGCAAGTCTGAGATAAGATATACCCCCACTC
Organism: Macrobrachium rosenbergii; assembly: GCF_040412425.1. Taxonomy (NCBI): domain Eukaryota; kingdom Metazoa; phylum Arthropoda; class Malacostraca; order Decapoda; family Palaemonidae; genus Macrobrachium; species Macrobrachium rosenbergii. The sequence continues at coordinate 25,075,586 of NC_089742.1, read as the reverse complement.
CCGCACTCCAGTTGGACGACACGTAACGAGATATAATATATATGCGCTTTATAGCGTACGATAAATGGTTTGGGCTGAAGCACTTGGAAAGAGAAAAGCCATTAATGCGCACTTATTTGTTAAACACAAGTGCTCAAAACTACGCACTGTGTATATGATAAATTTTTTTTTTTGGGTAATGAATTTGAAATTCCAGATTAAGTATTAATATAATTCCTTGTATCTGCCTTTTATGATTTGTGGGCTGGGTCCCAAACTCGTAAGTAAATTATGTCGGTCCCGTGTTAAAATGAACGAATACGAGAGGGAAGAGAAGGGGAAAAATCTCTCTCTCTCTCTCTCTCTCTCTCTCTCTCTCTCTCTCTCTCTCTCTCGGTGAGTGTTGTGTAATGGAACTTATTTGTTATGAAATTTGTTAAAGTGGTTTTCTTTTAGTCTCGAGAAAATACAGTCTTCTGCGGAATTACGTTGAGTTAAGGTTTAAGTATTTATGGAATGGCTACTGTCTCGCACGCATCAAAAAGCTGTGGTAAGGTATGCAAGGGTGTTTCAAATTGTTTCACAAAGTTTCCCGGTTTCCGTTAAGCACACAAGGAGGAGGCTCATTCCTTGAACGAACGTTGTGGGACTACTACGCGCGTGAAAAGGACAGCTGATCGTTCGCTCTTGCTTCGGCGGCGACAGAGCACAAAGTGGAATTGGAAGAGAGAAAAAAAAAAAACCTCTACATTCTTGGCTAAGTGCTGGTTTTAAATGCGAAATGAATTATTAATCTTTGAATATCGGCAATGTCTTTACTTTACGTTAATATACTTTAATATGCACTGGAAGGGTCGATAAGTAACTACGCTTGGAACTGTTTTTATTTCTCCAACTTTGGGACAGTTTACGCATGCGCCGTTTTGAACACAACGTTTCTGCTAGCCGTGTAAATGCCAGATATCGCTACACGGTTTCCTGTAAGCTAATGGTTATTTCAAAATTTATCACTAACCAAGAAATGTACATTTTCTTTGCCGTAACTATTCCGAAATAAACTCCTAGCTACTGGTCCTAGCTTACACATGCAAAATTCCCTAACTGCACACTCCCTAATTCTTAAGTAGCAGCCTCACACTCTGTCCTACACTATTGAAATTTTGCGGGCGGACACTTCGCGCTTACCCAGCTGTTTTCACTAATATAAAAACCTATGCATTCTCCAGTGTTATGAACGCTTATATGATACGAGAATTGCGTTTCTTTAAAGAAATTTTAATATTACTTCTCTTATTCCCTTAATATTAGGAACATGCGCACACTCTGTTTACCAAAGTTCTCGGCTTCGATCACTTTCTGCGCCCTTTGAATAATGAAATGATTACCGTAAATTGAAATAATTGATTTGAAATATTCCTGGTTTTCCTCTAGTCTAGCTTAATAGCGAGGCTAATTAACGCTAATAGACTAGTCCTGGCAATTGGTCGTCACGGTCATAAACTGGTATATCTTGGTTGGGGAGAAATTGAAACAAGGTTTATATTGATGCTGCCACGAAACCAAGAAAGCCCAGCTTATGAGCAAAAGGAAAAGTTATTTGAAAACTTACCTCAGATTTTCCCTGGATTACAAGTGAATGAGAAGGTCGCCATCTGGGAATTAGAATTTTTTTACAATTTACAGGAGTTTATTTACATAGATTTAGCAAGGAAACACGGAGACAACAAAACAATAGGATAACTGAGGGGCAGACTCATTAATTGGATACATGGAACAATAATGTAATGATTGGCAACAAGCAAGCTTATTAATGAGGGGGCCAACGTGCAATACAATTAATCCAATGATAATAATAATAGTTAGTCATGCCCCGAGTACACGAAATAGTCTCGGTTAGATGATGCAAATGATTGAACTCCAGGATTGGAAAATAATTCATATAAATATTTTCGGGCCACAACAGACTTGGTATTGACTGCGACCAGGAATATCAGGATTGTGGGGTGGCAGGCTAGATAACGGGGCACGGAGTGCAATCGGGCAGCTTGTCTCTCCTGAAAGAGAGGTCCCAGATTAACACAGAGGCACACAGAAGGAAATGGAATCCCCCTTATAAATGGGGATACTTTACACAATTAAATATTAACCACTACGTAGCCCAGCAGATAATTATGATGAAATCAGGTAGGCACACTATGGGAATCGTAGCTGCGTGAGCTCTAACACTGAACATGTGATCGCACTCATACAAAGAGTAAATTTAACACTGGTATTGCTTAGCCTAAATTTGCCCTTAAATTGCACTGAGGGGGAGGGATAAATGGATAATTATCACGAGATCTCGACTGAAATTCAAGGCACATTAATGGCGAGATATGGGAGGCAGGCAGGACTTGTACAAAGGAGGACTGCTTTGTGGAGGAAGGAGTTAAAGTTTAAAGAAATGGAATTTTAAGGAGTTCAGTAAAAGGGGGAAAGGGCTGGTTTACTGACTATTTGCGATGGACAAACCTTGTCTGATAATTGTGGTGCCAACAGTCATCTCGGCTGTCCATCGATGGTAGTTCAACCAGCGTAAACGGAGAGGAGGCGATAGATCCGCCCGGTTCTGAGATGAGAAAACTTCTGTCTTCCCAAAGCCAGCTGCGTTTTGTGGGGCCTCGGCGTTAGTCCGACATCCCTGCAAATATGTCAAGAGAACCAGCAAAGAGGGCAGAGGAAAAGCATACTTAGAATTAGGTGCTTTGAGATTAAAATCCTACCTGGCCCCTAGTTTTAATAGGCCTATTTGACCTTCCCCCTACCTAAATGCTTCCCCATCGCGTGATGGGGGTGAAAAAGGGAGTGCCTATTGTTTCCCAGGATCAGGCGATAAGGGGGTGTTCCCCCCACTGCTACACACTGGTACTAACAGCCCTGATATAATTCAAACTATGCTTGTTTCCGTCCGTCGCCCGCCAATTTTCCCGGCCTGACAGTCAAATGAATAGCAGATTATTTCAAAATTAAATAATGCACGGAAATCTACAGGAGGGGAGGGATGTATATCCTGACAACATATATATATATATATATATATATATATATATATATATATATATATATATATATATATATATATATATATATATATATATCTTTAGATGTGGAGGGTTTTTGTGTTCATAGCAAGTCTTTAAAGACGGGATTGCCAGTTCCATTCCCTTTCCGACCTGTTTGCGATCCACAACACTCAACTGCTTGTTACGTACCTAATTCAGTTCTTTGGCTAAAAGGAGCACCTTGTCATGATTCCGGTTTCGGCCGTATATCACCTCCCCCTTCCGGGATTGAACCCAGGACTTCTTCCTTGTTGAGTATAAGGTTAATCTTTCTTTATCAGTTCCACCTTGAGTACAGTTATGTAAACATAGAGAGAGAGAGAGAGAGAGAGAGAGAGAGAGAGAGAGAGAGAGAGTTTGTGAAACCAATCAACACCATCATATTAATAATGTCCTTGGAAGCCCACCCCCTTTTTTTTTGTTCTTAATTGCTTGCTTCCTGCATCATTTTCAGAAAATGTATACGTCGCAAGTCTCTGACGACATGTCGTTGCCTCAGAACCAGTCCTGATCGGCGATAAATAATTAACTGGCGACTGAACGGTTTCGTGATATACGTTGTGAAATCAAATTAATCCTTATCGGCAAAATACCCGGGAAAATCTTCACACCAGTTCTACGTGTAATAGAGGCTTTGTTCTTCCTTTGATGATTTTGAAGCTACGTCAAGCTTATCTTGAGCAGTATTCAAGGAAAGGTTTGCTCGTGTGTGAAGTAGAATTATAGTTATTAGTATTCAGTTATCCAACATAAGCGCTTAATTATATGAAAGGAGGCCAAAAGGATTATTTTGTTATTATCACAGAAAATGTAAATAAAAAAAATAAGGAGTAAAGAGAAGGAGAGTGGAGTAATATTCATAAAAACAAATCAAGAGCATAACTGGTGACCCAGTGATAATCAGCTATAATGCAAGCATCCTTTTCAATTTGACCACCAGATATTAATTTGCATATGAGTTGGTTTGAAATTAGGTGCCATTTGCCCGTATCATGACATGCTACGTTTAAAATATGCAGCTATTTATTTCCTGAGGTGTGTTAACATAGAGAAAGTTTTCATTTAATACGTATTTTTCAATATGGCGGCCTTGTCACATGATAGTGACGTTACCCTACAATACTATTGGCAAAATGCAAAGTAAAAATGGGAATGTTGTTCCGGCACATCAGAACAAGAAAAGCCGAACACATGATTATGCTTTGTAAAACGTCCACTTTAATATTGCAATATGATATGGTACCCACACTACCAAAAGGATATTGCACAAATAGAGAGTGTACAAAGGTCCTTTACAGCTAGAATAGAAGAAGTTAAGGACTTTGACTACTGGGAAAGACTACAATTCTTAAAGTTATATAGTCTCGAAAGGAGAAGAGAACGCTACATGATAATACAGGCATGGAACCAGGTAGAAGGAATTACCGAAAACATATGGAGCTAAACATATCAGAACGAGCAACCAGAGGTAGATTAATAGTGCCCAAAACTATACAGGGAAAACTAAGGAAAGCACACAGGACATTAATCCGCTACGCACCAGCATCGATAATGCAGAGTCAATTCAATGCGTTACCAGCTCATCTGAGGAACATATCAGGATGTGTTTAAGAATAAGCTCGACAAATATCTAAGCTGCATCCAAACCATAAAAGATTGGAAGATGCAAAATATACCGGAAGATGCATTAGCAATTCTCTGGTAGGCATCAGAGGTGCCTCACACTGAGGGACGTGGGACAACCCGAACGAACTGTAAGGTCTGTAATTCTCTATGGTAAAGTTGCCAAATTTTATATTTTTTTATGGTAATACCATACCTAATAAGACCGTTGATATTCGCAATTTTGCGTTTCAC
>NC_089742.1:25038149-25065649 GCF_040412425.1 Macrobrachium rosenbergii | reverse complement strand
AAATCATAAGTCACAAACTTCCGTGTTTCTGTTGTTGATCTCCAAGCAAACTTAGCCATGCTTGCTGAGGCATCATCATCATTCATCATAATCATCATCACCATGTGACCATAGGACCTATGTGAAATTCGCTGAAGCACAGACCACAAAGAATCTGTTTACGGAATAATTGTTAATGACGGTGATAGAAGTTTTAACATATTAATAACGGTGATAAAAGTTATCATACTAATGACGGTGATAAAAGTTTTATGATATTAATGACGGTGATAAAAGTTTTATGATATTAGTGACGGTGGTAAAAGTTTTAACATATTAATGACGGTGATAAAAGTTTTATCATACTAATGACGGAGATAAAAGTTTTATCATATTAATGACGGTGATAAAAGTTTTATTTAACATATTAATGACGGTGACAAAGGTTTTATCATATTAATGACGGTGATAAAAGTTTTAACATATTAATGACGGTGATGAAAGTTTTAATATATTAATGACGGTGATAAAAGTTTTAACATATTAATGACGGTGATAAAAGTTTTACCATATTAATGACGGTGATCAAAGTTTTGACGTATTAATGACGGTGATAAAAGTTTTATTTAACATATTAATGACGGTGACAAAAGTTTTATCATATTAATGACGGAGATAAAGGTTTTATCATATTAATGACGGTGATAGTTTTAACATATTAGTGACGGTGATAAAAGTTTTATCATATTAATGACGGTGATAAAAGTTTTATTTAACATATTAATGACGGTGACAAAGGTTTTATCATATTAATGACTGTGATAAAGGTTTTATCATATTAATGACGGTGGTAGAAGTTTTAACATATTAGTGACGGTGATAAAGTTTTATCATATTAATGACGGTGATAAAAGTTTTATCATATTAGTGACGGTGATAAAAGTTTTTACATATTAATGACTGTGATAACAGTTTTAACATATTGATGACGGTGACAAAAGTTTTATCACATTAATGACGGTGATAAAAGTTTTATCATATTAATGACGGTGACAAAAGTTTTATCATATTAATGACGGTGATAAAAGTTTCATCATACTAATGACGGTGATAAAAATTTCGATCCAGTTTTAACCGCATCGAAACTTTTTTAACATAGTCATCATGTAATATTATTTGTCTTTTTTCTTGATGCCATAGAGCAAGTTCAGTTGTCTAAAAAAATAAAAACGAAAACTGTTTCCTCTAGTTAAAAAACTAATGAATGATTGGGTAAGATTTGGCTAAATTTCATTCTGTATCTAAACACAAAACAAAATAAATAAGAATTAAAAAGGCAATATGGAGTTAATTATACACAGCCATAATAAAAAAAAATGTTTTTCATCACGTGGCGCACACTTGCTGCGTACTTGCAACTGATCTTACCGGTCGTATGAGGTTTACCATAAATAGTCACTGAAAGTTTAAATAACAATATGCATTGAAAATTCAAAGAACACCACAAGACGGCTCAGTGGTTGACGAGATAAGGGACTATGCTCTATTCTTTAGGCTTTGAATAGAAGACTTCTTTTGTGTACATACATAGACGTGGGTGCACGTTAACACACGTGTGTATACACACACACACCTATATATATATATATATATATATATATATATATATATATATATATATATATATATATATATATATATATATAAATATATATATATATATATATATATATATATATATATATATATATATATATATATATATATATATATATATATATATATATATATATATATATATATATATATACATATAAATAAACAGTTTTGTAAAGGTCCTTTTTATGCAACATATTAGTATGTTTTTTCAAACACGAATGTTGTTGAGTAATTTGATTTGATGATAAAAGAAAAAAAGTTGGTTTTACAAAGAGTAATAATAAAACTATTTGAGACGTAAATAATAATAATAATAATAATAATAATAATAATAATAATAATAATAATAATAATAATAATAATAATAATAATAGAAAAAATATTCTGCTTATGAGGTTTACTGAGTAGTATTTTGCCACATCCTGTGAACATTACAGCCTATTTATTGTATTTACCAGTCATGGTTAAGAATGGATTACTATATGCTCTACTGCGATAGATATATGTTGATGTATTTGAAAGTACTGTGATAAACGATTCTTCCTATATAATGCAGAGAATGTTCCGCTAATTAGCGTGAAAAAAAACGTGTATCCAAAATGATATCGTTCTGCGAAAAACTGCAGAATAATCATGCTAGAATTATATTAATATAACAAGCGTTTCTGGTTACTACTAGAATTATATTAATATAACAAGCGTTTCTGGTTACTAAAATAATATAAATACGAACATATAAAAATACATGCAGTTAAATACAAGCGACATACAAAAATAAATTATTGCTTTTTTGATGTTGTCTAAACGTTGTTATGTTCCTACTCATGATTGTTTTCTTATACCAATAAACATTCATTGAATTTATGTTGGAAGAATTCATTACAACCAAGTAGAGGCATGACAAACCTGATTCGTAGGTAAAGGAGAGTGGAACCAGCTCTTCAAAGAAGAGAGAGAGAGAGAGAGAGAGAGAGAGAGAGAGAGAGAGAGAGAGAGAGAGAGAGAGAGAGAGATCAAACACTGGGAGATCTGCAAAGCTCACTGAGCACAAATATTCGTAAATTCTCACATGACTGCTTGCAAGGAAGTAGTATGGGAACTCCCAGGAAACCAAGACAGCTGACGAAGAATCATCAGATCTTCACTGAAAATACAGCTGTATTTTCTTAGCGTGAAGGCCAAGAGGCACCCAAACTAAAACTCTCGTCTAGCCCAGTCGCTAGGCAATTTAAAAGAAAAAAAAAAGATATGGGCAGGAAAAATGTACTCTTCAGTGCCAAAGGAATCGAAGGAAGGTTGCGTTGTTCAGGAAACTTACAAATAAAAGTGGGTTTCGAAAGCTGACGTGGAATGAAAGAAAAGAAAGCTACTGAGGTGTGCTTCTGATTCCAATTTTATTTAATGTTGACAGTGTAGTTGTCAATAACGTACCATTTCTAAGTTGACTTTGAACAATATAGTTGCTTTTCGTTCAGATAATGGGATCTCTTTTGACTTATAAATCAAATTGTTTACCGGGCACTTAGTCTAAGTGAAATTATTTACCTGGCACTTAGTTTTCTTTTGTGGATCGCAGCCATTGGTGGGGAATGAAGCTGAACTACCCGCTTCATCATGAATTTCTTCTTCTCTTTCACCGTGTAGTGTTAACTTTTCCTTTTCTATTCAATCGTTAAGGAGGGATGTATTTGCAGATTCATATCTTCAGAGAGAGAGAGAGAGAGAGAGAGAGAGAGAGAGAGAGAGAGAGAGAGAGAGAGATCAGTAACGCAAGTTTTTAACACCGTTACAAAACATCAAAGCGAATCCCGATGAAAGATGAATACTGTGCCTGCGAGCAAACGGTTTCTCAATGCATATTTTGAAAAGAGATAAACCTTTAATGCCGTGATACTGAAGATAATTTTCAATAGTAATAAACTGAACACGTAAATATAGCTTCAGTCTACATTTGATGATTTATAAATCAGATATCAGGAACAGCCAAACAAGCGCTATAGTCAACATTTTTATTCCATTGGGACGTTTCGGCTCTAACACATTAAGCCACTAAGTTTTAAGTCACTAAGTTTTCTTCTCTGAGTAGTGTGTGTGTGTGTTTTTTTTATGGTAACGCAGTCTATAAAAAAAATACTCTCGTGTGACCTTTCTTTGATTTGCATTTTACTACTGTAAAGTTTTATGTTTTGGTGTTTTGCATTTATTTTAATAGATGCAAAACATCAAAACATAAAACTTTATACTAGTAAAATACAAATCAAAGAAAGGTCACACGTGAATAATTTTTATAAACTATGTTACCATAAAAAAACACGCACGCACTACTCAGAAAAGAAAACATAATGACTGAAAACTAATACAATTAAGTGAATTGCAACAGCCAATAAAACTAAGAAAAAACAAACTCAAGACAAGAGAAATAACAGACGTCAAATAAAACACATGACTAAGAAACATTAAAAATGACAAACACGAAAAAAATACGCAATAGATAAATTAGCCTAATGACTTGAAAGCGAGAGCAGACAGAAAATCAGTAGATTATGGATAATTGAAAGGAAGTGGGGTAATGCCAGCATGCAGGGATCAGTGATAGGACAGATAGAGACTTAGCAGTCAAGCAGCAGTCTTCCATCCGTGAACACTGCAGTAGATGCAGTCAGGCAAGAGTAAGTACTAGGGATTTTAAAATTGTAGATTCTAGTTCAAAATTGTCTGATTTCAGGATTTTAGAATCTATATATATATTCACAAACTTAAGCCACAACTCAACCAAGACCAGTCTCCCTTTCTGTTATCTGTAATCTAGTGATTTTCTATCCGCTCTCGATTTCCAGTCATTAGGCTAATTTATCTATTGTGTAATTTTTCTTTTCGTGTTTGTTATTTTTAATGTTTCTTAGTCCTGCGTTTTATTTGACGTCTTTTATTTCTCTCGTCTTGAGTTTGTCTTTTCGTAGTTTAATTGGCTATTGTAATTCAAGTCACTGTTTTCTTTTCGGAGTAGCGTGGTTTTTTTTTTATGGTAACGTAGTTTATAAAAAAATATATATATATATTCTCGAGTGTGACCTTTCTTTGATTTGTATTTTACTGGTATAAAGTTTTATGCTTTGGTGTTTTGCCTCTTATTTTAGGTCGAAACTAGCTTAGTGTGTTAATTAAAGCCGAAACGTCCCAGTGGAATAAAAATGTTGACACTGGCGCTTGTTTGGCTGTTCCTGATGAGGATTAGATTCCCTAGGAATCAATCTCTAGCAACTATAAATCAGATAAAAATATCTCGCAACACTGAAGATATTTTTACATGAATACCAATTATTATTATTATTATTATTATTATTATTATTATTATTATTATTATTATTATTATTATTATTATTATTATTATTATTATTATTATTATTATTATTATTATTATTCAACATGGGTACTCCTTCGAATGAAACAATTCAAGGTATCACATAATAAATGCTGTTATGTACAAAATGGAGTATGCATAGCAATAGAAATAAGTACTTTAGATGCACATAAAAATAAATAAGAGAAATAAGAATTAATGAATTCCCAGATTAGTTCACGACACAGGTGAAAGGAACTTTTATTATACTTTGTTCAGCATTTATATAACACATAGCGTGGTTAACGTTAGCTAGAAGTGCGTAAGGGCTTCACATTTCCTTTGACACAGGTGTAACAAATTTTAAAACTGACAGAAATTATAAGAGATAAGATTCTTATCGTTTCTGGGACCGAAACGAGCAATGAAATGCTGCATTCGAGAGAATAAAAAAAAAATCAGAGGAAAATTCCTTTTTATTTCTGAGAGTCTTTTATAAAATTTTTGGCGTTCCCGGCTTGTTTTAGGTAAATAGGGACATGTTTAGTCTTATTCAAGGTAAGGGAAAGAGAGACCCAAACCATTCTCGAAGGGTTCAGTATTCAACAAAACCTAAATGTCGAATTTCTTAGTCTCTTTCTTAAAATCTTCAGCTGAAAGCCTTATGGACAGCGTGCGAGAATAAACCCATGAGGGCTCCAAAAAGGAAATCAACCTACATAGAGAGAGAGAGAGACAAGTTATTGGAAAATGTGATGAAATAGATAGGAGGAAATAGGAAATAAAACTGATAGCCTCCAGGAAACAGCAGAAAGCATGAGTGAATATGCTCCCTGCTTAAAAATGTGGAAATCAGAATATTTTAAAGGTAAAAACTTTGTAAAATATTTCCTTCTTGAGAGAGAGTCAAATAAATGAAAGGTAATGTATGTACCAGGTAATAGTCTACTTATATGCATGAAAGACCATTTCGTGATAGTTGTACTTTCTTCAGTGGCGATGAAAAAGCGTTATATTAAAGGATTTACCGTTGACAACAAGGATGGTTATCGTGGAAGATTGGATCGTTTTGGATGGCTTTAAATTTTAATGACTTTATATTGAAAACAATGCACATGGATTCTATAGGTATTTTTATATAAAAGCTAGAATTAATTAATATACATTTTGGTGGATAAATAGTCTTTTAGATATTATGGGCTGAATAATTGTATTTATGCATACACACACACACACACACACATATATATATATATATATATATATATATATATATATATATATATATATATATATATATATATATATAATATATATATATATATATATATATATATATATATATATATATATATATATATATATATATATATATATATATATATATATATATATATATATATATATATATATATATATATATATATATATATACACAGTATATACATATACATATATATATATATATATATATATATATATATATATATATATATATATATATATATATATATATATATATATATATATATATATATATATGTGTGTGTATATATATATATATATATATATATATATATATATATATATATATATATATATAATATATATATATATATATTATATATATATATATATATATATATATATATATATATATATATATATATATATATATATATATATATATATATATATATATATATATATATATATATATATATATAAAATATATATATATATATATATATATATATATATATATATATATATATATATATATATATATATATATATATATATATAAATATTAATGCTGTTCGCCCTCGTAACATTTGTCTGTAGTAATATCAGCCTGACCAAGACAGGGAAAAGCCTTTCTCCCGCATTGGGAGCATCTTCAGTTCAAACTTCAACATCCGTTGTAGCAAAGAGCCAAGTAGCACTAGGTATTTAGCACCATAAGAAAATTGCCATATCCGACCTTAAGATAGGTGGTCTTAAAGCTTTTTCTACCCGTTCTGCTCGACGGATGTGTTGACAAAATTTCAGACTCCCGAGGCATCTATGGCTGCCCCTGTTTTGTGACCCAGCGCTGGTCAGACAAGGGAGAGAGATTTAACTTATTGCGGAGAGCAGACATATTTTTTTTGGTCTCTCTGTCTTTTTTCTACGTACTAAGTGAAGTGGTGAATCAAACCCAGAATTTCCGCTCGACAGTTGATGCGCAACAACCTTCGTATAACGGTAAGTCAAATTGTAGTTCATCCTTCGTCGAAGTACTTATTCTTCCACTGTATTTCCGTTTCCTTGTTTCCTTCTCTAGCCACCATTTACAGTACATGCTTGTACGAAGTCTAGATTAAGCCAAGTTATTATATTGTTAGCTTTATCCACTTTATTCCAGTAAAAGTAACTAGGACTTAGGGTAAGCAAGGCATTTTAATTCTCTATGCACTCTTTGTGTCTCGGATCCATTGTTTGGAAGAACTGTTGCGTTTTGTATTTGATACCATCTTAACGAGTCGAGATTTTCTGCGTCCACAGTTGGTAACGTTTATCATAAAGTCTTTATTCCTTGAATATTCTTTGTTAAGGTTAATTACCCTTAACTGGCGACCTTTGGTTAATTAATGACTGTCTTTGAGGTTGATTCGTGGCTTCAAGTGACAGGTTATGTGTGTTCTTGGCATGCAGGGCTGTGAAAAAATTACATAAATCAAGTAATAAACTGATCAGCCAAGATGCACTCGTAACAATATATATATATATATATATATATATATATATATATATATATATATATATATATATATATATATATATATATATATATATATATATATATATATATTCTTAAGAAATTATCCCTCCTCATCTCACAGCCAGTGAGTAATTTATCCTTTGTTGCCTTTTCTCCTTTCATTTGCTGTAGGGCCAAGAAAACAATGCGAGTGTGATAGAACCAAGCATATTTTGAACCAGAGAAAAGCAGTTAGGGCCTGTTCTTTCCATTCATGTAGGGCTAGCTCCCACCTCAGCTGACCTGGGTAGACAATAGGGACCCCCATTTCACCCCCATCACGTGATATGGGAGTAGCTAGGTCATTGTGGGCATGGGGGACATAGCCAGGCTGTGAGATAGATAGGAACTTAACCTCTAAGTACTTAATCTTAAGGCAACTTTTCTCCACTCCTTTGCTGGCTGTATGACTCTTTGCAGACCGACAGGAGGCCTAGACTTCAAAGCAAACAACCGGGGAGGTGCGCACTGTTTTCCTGGGAAGCAAGCAGAGGCCTCCAGACTCCAGTCTTGGACGCACGTCCGGCGTTCCCCTCCTTTTATGCTGGTGAAAGCTAACTTCGGTAACCGGCCAAGTCTCTCATGTTTAGCACTCATGTCTGCAGGCCAGGTACATTGATTGCAAGTAGTCAGTGAGCCAGCCCTTTCCCTCCCCCCTGAAATTCCTTGATTTTTCCATTCCTTCAAACTTCAATTTCTTCCTCCACAAAAGCATTCCCTTCGTTAAGTCACCCTACTTTGAGGAACCCGTAAATCACCCCATGACTTGCTTTGAAATCAGCTTCATATGATTCAGTGATAAGTATTCAATTATCCCTTCCCTAGTGCAAAGTAAGGGTAAATTAGTCTAAGTGATATAAGTCTTTGATTACTCCCCCGTGTGAAGATTTATTGTTTAATGGATAGCAGGGGAGATTTCCTTGCCCTGCTGTGTTGTACTAACTCCTGACCTCTCTTACAGGAGCCATCATATCTTGTCCAGTCCACAAATCTATGCCCCACTAGTTCTGACTGCCATCCAAATTTCGCAACCACTCCTGGTCGCAGCCTGATTGCAAGAATCCGTTGCCCACAGAAATCATCCTAATCAACTGATTACCATTACCCTGAATCCCCACTTTCCAATGTATTATAGTCTGTGACTTGATGTAATTTTACCACAACAGAGTCATATTTGTTATACTGGGGATTGTTGTATCTGTGGCCCCTCCTATTTACATTGCTTATTTGTAAATTACTGCATTATTGCTCTATCGTATGTAATTTATGTGCTTGTTAAATGGGCTGCCTTGTACTTTCTTTCTTTGGTCTTGCATATTTGCCGCATTCTCTGTAAATAAACCCCTTTTTAAACTGTAAAAGAATTCTAATTCCAAATGGCAACCTTCATTGCTTACATAAATCCAGGAAGCTCCTAAGGTGACTTTCCTGTAGTTTCTCCTTTTGTTCATAAACTCGGCCCCCCCTTGGTACGCAGGCAGTCAATAAAAATAACTTGTTCCAATTTCATCCTCAACCAAGGACCCAGTGTATGACAATATATATATATATATATATATATATATATATATATATATATATATATATATATATATATATATATATATATATATATATATATGTGTGTGTGTGTGTGTGTGTGTGTGTGTGTGTGTGTGTGTGTGTGTGTGTAATAAGGAAAACATTATTAACATTTACCCTTGAAGTGTTTGGTAGTCGTGGGCGACCGTTGCATCTCTCTCTCTCTCTCTCTCTCTCTCTCTCTCTCTCTCTCTCTCTCTCTCTCTCTCTCTCTTCCTCTCATGAAACCAAATGTACTACAACTAATGTGCGTAAATCAATCCTATTTTACAAAAATTCTTTATTCTGCAAAACTAACATAGGACAGGTTAAAAATGTGATATGATTATTGAACCACTTCCCAAACCCATTAACCAGTCATAAAATGAAAAAATAAAGTGTGGGACTAACTCCTATCTCCCAGCCAGTCACTAAGTGTTCTCCATTTTAACTTTACATGTATTCACATAAGCGGCCAAGTTCCTGTGCATGACTTTGCATGGCTAACTATGGCTGTCCATTGGCTTCCATGAGCGCTTGCATGAAACATCTGTAGGGAGAGAAACATCTCTCATTAGACTTAGCCTGTGACACTCCACAACACCATAAAATAAATGATAAGAGATGGTAACAAAATGAAAGTCCACTAAAATGTGAAGTTGATTTTTGTTTTCAACACACCTCTCCAGCAAGGAATTTGGTCCTGGAGGAAGTCCTTCTCACCAGGCTTCTCCAAATCGAATGTATGGCTTTTTCACAAAAGCTCTCAACACTTACCCTACAAACCGCTTTACATATTACACAAAGTTATGAACGTCTTCTCCACGACACTCCCATATCCGGATCTAAACTGGACAGAGCTTCTCAAACATTAGAGACAAAATTCTGATGGGCATTTCTGTTCCCAGGGCTGTATCCAAGGTGACCTTTGCTCGGGCACTCTGTGCTGAGCTTCTCGGACCATCAGGCATTCACCTGTGTGCTGTAATGCGCTGAATTGCGTTGAATGCCACAAAACACTACATGTCACTCAGTGACATGAACCTATAGAAACAGGGCTCGGCCACCACCTTGTGTCGACCTTGACACAAATCATGCTTATTCGCATTTACCCCGCAACTCCATGTGTCACTGTCTTCTCATCTCTTGGAGATTGCTTGTCCTTAAAACGGCACATGTTTCTGCACCTCAGAAATATGGCAACACTCATTATCACGATAATTACTAGCAACGCAGCTAGAACATTTCTTCCTCTTCTTTTAATGCTGACAATGTTGTAATCTCATCTGCAGCCCGCAATGTCACCATATGATGATGATGTGTTAGTTGTAGAAAGATGTTTGCCATCGAATTGTAAACCCTCTTGCTAAGGACCCCTCCAAAAGTAATGATGTAGACGAGTTCTCAAAGACTTTAGAGATTCTGCAGCTTCTACAAAAGACTGCTGTGGATGTTTGCATTGGAACCACCATATAGTCATCAGGAACTGGCTTAAGTTACACTTCGTAGCTGTCACGTCATGTGCCAGTTGAAACTCACAACCCCCTAAAGCTATATCTCTTAATGTAAACCCCTTATTGTCACAAGCATGTTTATTATGGACCAATGTACATCTGTCCTTGTAATCTATAGCTGAAGACTGAAACTTACTACCCATTATGTACATAGTCTCTATCCCCTCTAACATCACTTCTGAGCTACCCATTATGTACATAGTCTCTATCCTCTCTAACATCACTTCTGAGTATTATACGAGTCTGTTCAAAAAATACACGGACTGACATCATAAAGCAAAATGTACTTTATTTAGAAGTTACAGATCTGGGTCCCCATCAAAGTACTCTCCTCCCCAATGCACGCACTGATCCCAACGGTGTTTCCACTTGTTGAAGCAGTCCTGGTACGCTTCTTTTGTAATGTCCTTCAGCTCCTTCATCGCATTTGCCTTAATCTTGGGAATCGTCTCAAATCTTCTTCCTTTCAAGGGTCTTTTGAGTTTGAAGAAGAAAAAATCGCAAGGAGCAAGATCAGGTGAGGTGGGGGGGGGGGGAAGAACTGTGATCGAGTGTTTGGTCAAAAACTCATGAGTTCTGAGGGCTGAATGGGCTGGAGCATTGTTGTGGTGGAAAACCAGTCACCACTCCTCCACATTTATGGCCTTTTGCGACAGATGGCATCCCTCAGACGTTTCAGAACTTCAATGTAGTAAGTCTGGTTCACTGTGGAGCCTTTGGGTAGGTACTCGTGGTGAACAACATCCTTAGCATTGAAGAAAACTGTCAGCATCACCTTGACCTTGGATCGAACTTGGCGAGCTTTTTTGGGTCTGGGGGATGTTTCACCCATTCACTGGGACGATTGCACCTTTGTTTCAATGTCAAAACCATAAACCCACGATTCATCACCTGTTATGATCCTGGACAAGAAGTTTTCATCTTCTGAACGATCAAGCAGTTCCTGACAAACCTGGACGCGATGGGCTTTTCGTTCATTGGTCATCAGGCGTGGCACAAGTTTGGTAGCAACGCAGTGCATCTTCAATCTTCTTGTCAAGATCTCATAACAAGATCCAACTGATATTCCACACTCTTCAGCAAGCTCCTTGACAGTCAGACGTTGATTTGCCCGCACCAGGGTGTTGATTTTGCCGACGTGTAGGTTGTTGGTTGACGTGGAAGGACGTCCAGGACGGTCATCATCTTCAGTGGACTGTCGACCATCCTTAAAACGCTCATGCCACTTGAAACATGCCGTATGCTTCATAGCAACATCACCGTAAGCCATGTTAAGCATAGCAAAAGTTTTAGTCACAGATTTTCCAAGTTTAACACAAAATTTCACAGCAAGTCGTTGCTCCTTCACATCATTCATTCTGAAATCCGCCAAATGAAAAAATCGCACTTCACTAAAAACCACGTAGCTAATACGCAAATGAAGATATCTGCAATCAGGAAATGGCGTCATAATCAGCTGATCTGTGCGAACCTAGCGACACCAAGCGGATTCCCCTGGAACCAACTAGAGCTGCGCAATTCAAACAGTCCACGAATTTTTTTAACAGACCTCGTATGTATTAGGAAAACGTCTTATAGTATATAACTGCAGAAAGTTTCCCTATCACTTGTCATAATTTCCACAATTAACCCTCTGTCTGACAAATATACCTTTATTATCTCACAATAACTAAATAAATCACTACATGTGAAAATTATGTTGGACCCCCACTTGTAATCTGTATCCTTTATAGTAGACTCTAACACCCCTATAGGTAAAATATCTTCAGAGATGCGCCCTTCTGAAGCCACTATTATAGCTTTTACTTGAGATATAATCTCATTTAACAAGGGTACGGTCTCCTTCTCAATATTTAAAACCACAGTATAAACTGTAAAGAAAGTTATTGTCAAGTCTAAGTCACCTCTGACCCCCCTCAACAGTAAATTGTATAATTTCCTTAAACCCTGAAACCACACTTGTAACTCTGCATTGCTACTACTTAATTTCTCCAAAACTCTACCCTGATCACCGACTTTAGCTTCCAATGCCTCAACTCGCACTAGATTTTTAATTGTCACCCTGCCAACAGTTGCCCTGACCACTGCAGTTGCCCCCATAGCTAAAGCGACTGCTGCCCTTTTACGCATCCTAGTTTGATCACACAAAAGTCGAGTATCATTTGGTTTCGTATGCAGAACCCATATAAGAGTTTCTGTAATTCTATCCTGTATCCTGTTCACAGTAATCTTAATCTCTGAGAATAAATGTGTTAAAGGATTTGACAAATTATGTTCAAGATTTGCCTCCTCTTGTGTCTTCAGTAGCGTTTCAACACTGTTCCAAGCAGTTCCTCATTGGACGGGTGGGTATCGTTCTCAGCTAGCACTCTGCTGGTCCCGCGTTCGATTCTCCAACCAGCCAATGAAGAATTAGAGGAATTTATTTCTGGTGATAGAAATTCATTTCTCGTTATAATGTGGTTTGGATTCCACAATAAGCTGTAGGTCCCATTGCTAGATAAGCAATTGGTTCTTAGCCACATAAATTAAATCTAATCCTTCGGGCCAGCCCTAGGAGAGCTGTTAATCAGCTCAGTGGTCTGGTTAAACTAAAGTATACTTAACACTATTCCAAGAACATTCCAACTCCGTGCTGGCTGACCTTGAATTCTACACTTACTAAAATTCTGTCATTATCCAACCATGCTTCATGTTCCTCTTCAATTATCACACCCAGTCCTAAATAAACCTTTCCCATGGCATTCACAGATGCAACAAAGGTGATGAATATGATAAATCTCCAGATATGAAAACAGAGGAACGAAAAACCCGTAAATAACTGCTTAACCCCAACGAAGAAAAAAAACAATAATGAAAACCCACCCAAAAAATCAAAGAAACCCCCAACTAAACATTAAGTTGTTCTTTTAATCTTAGATATATGTATTAATTTCGAAATGGCCCTTCAAACTTGGGACCCAACTTGTAATTTAATTCATATCTGACATTTATTTTCAAAAACAATTTATCCCAAACTGCAACTCTAGTGCTCTCTGATTTCGTTTTACTTCTCGCAACCATCTCTTGTGACTTTGACTTAAGATTACTTCTAAGATGTGCATGTCTTTTTTTAGCTGTAGCAATTAACAATTCAATCGTATCATCACAATGTGAAGGGATTAACAACAAATCAAACACACCCTGAATCGGATAACCAAACAGTGGCTTCACAGATGACATACCAATGGTGTCACTAACCATTGTATTTATGCTATGTCTGACCACATCCAAATATCTACTCTAAGAGCTTCAAGCACTTTTCTATTAGCTCGCTCACACAACCCATTAGCTTCAAGCCTATAAGAAAGGATATTTACTTTCTGTATCCCTAATAACTTCTGCAAGAGACTCTAATATTCTGTTTACAAATTCTCGCCCGTTATCCATAATAAGGATCTCTGGTACTCCGTATCTTCATATATATTTATTGAGAACTGTAACTGCAGCCTTTTCTGCCTTCTTATTCCTTAACAGAAAAATCTCCACAAACCTCATTAACTCATCTATAATCACCAACAAAGTTTGTTAGCAGATCCAAATGCACCCTCTGAAATGGTCTACTTGGAACAGGAAAAGACCCAAGTCTAAACGATGTTACCCTCGCCGGTTTACATGAATTACACACAGAACACTCCTTCACAAACATCTTCACTGAAGAAAACATATTTTTCCAAAAATATTGACCATGGACTCTCTGATACATCTTCTTAATCCCCAAATGTGAACTACCAAATTTACAATGTGTAATCTCCAAAACCACTAAAATCAACTCCTTTGGTACCACGATCAGTGTTGTATCCCCATTATCCTCACTACTTCTCAACTTATACTTTATTTTTCTCAACAACAAATTACCCTCAAATCCTAAACCTGAATAAGCCAATCTATAACCCTTTTTCACTAATTCGCCTCTAAGAAACACCTTTGCCTCTGCTAAAACCTCATCTTCATCTTGTTTTTTTCTCCACCATGTGGATATCCCAGTCCACACACTCACCACCTGCACTACACACTTACCCATCCTCTGTGTCCACAAAATAACTATCAAGAGCATCCACCAGCATGTTATGTTTACTCTTAATGTACTTAAGGTTAACATCAAAATCCCTAATTGCCAAAAACCACCTAGCCCTCTTAGGATAAAGATAAGGCTTATTAAAAAGATCTAGCAGTGGCTTATGCTATGTGAGAGCCTCCACTTTATTTTCCAAAAGCAGCATCTTAAAATGAACCAAACTAGACACCACTGCAAAAGCCTCTTTGTCCACTGCCACCATTAACCTCTCATTCTTCCATGTGTTTTGAACTTCTTACTTGAAAAAGCTATTGGATGAAACTTCCCCTCAAATTTCTGCTTTAACATGCAGCTACCCCTTCTTGACTGGCATCAGTCATTAACGTGAATGGTAAAGAAAATTTGGGAACTTCAAAACAGGAGGACTCATCAAAGCATCTTTGACTTCCTGGAAAGGCACCTTCTGTGCTTCACCCCACGAAAATTGAACATCATCCCTCAATATATCTGTCAAAGGTGCCGGCAACGTAGAAAATGCACTCACAAATCTATGGAGAACCCCCGCCATTCTTATGAACAAGCGAACACCTTTCTCATTCTTGTGCGTAGGAAAATTTGCAATAGCCCTGACTTCTCATCATTCACTTGTACACCTACTTTCGAAATGACATGACCCAGACATACAATATTCTTCAAGAAATCACACTTTGCTAGTTTAACTTTCATACCTGCTATCCTAAACCTCTTGAGAATTTCTCTAAGCACTTCTAAATGTTCCCGTATAGAGTCCGTAACAGTTAATATATCATCCATTTAAACAAATACATTTTTCCCCTACATCCCATGGAAGATTGTGTTTACTGGTCTCGTAAATGTAATAGGACTACCCGACAAACCAAAAGGCATCCTTATAAAACCATTGTGTCCTTTTGGGATTGAAAATGCTGTCAACTTTCTGCTCTCTTCACTCAGTATTGCTTGCAAAAACCCTTGCTTGAGATCATTTGATGATTAATATTCTTGCCTCTAATCTCTGTGAACAAATCTGGTAAGCACGCCACCGGATATGCCTTCTGGGATGGTTTTCTCATTTCATTTCCTGAAATCCACACATACACGGATTGAACCATCTTTCTTTGGTACTGCTAACAAAGGGAAATTAAATGGTGAAAGCTAGGTTTAATTATACCTTCATCTTCCTACTTGTTAACCTCTTGTTCAGCCTGTTCTCATATCTTGAAAAATATCCTATACATCGGGAAATATATAGGGTTCTTACCTTCCTCCAAATGATCCTTGTGTTCTGACACATCTGTCAACCCCAGTTTATGTCCTTTCAGAGCAATAACATCTGAGTATTCAGCTTAAACCTCTCCTAACCTCTCTATGTATTCTTTATAGTCTACTGCACCCAAATGATTTCTAAATATCTCCCTTCTAACCTCCATTTCAGCCTCTGTAAATTCATCTTGTGCCACCATTACCACTACTGATTCTGTTTCCTCACTCCATTCCTCTAACTCCACAACATAAGTATTTCTTTGATACCTCTTAACTGAATTATTGCAGTTTAGCAACTCCACCCATGTAACCCCTTCATTCAACACTTTGTTTATGGAAATTGTACTCACCACACCTTTAAGTTTCTCACTGCCTCCCACCACATGCACCTGTTTATACGCTTTAATGTTTCTCACCTTTATTTTCACCATACCAACCATACCTGGTTCTAAAATTATATCCTCCATTAAAACACCTTTATATATCCTCTTTCCCTTACCATCAGGCTCACTCTCCGCTTGTGATTGATTGATTATTTCTCCCTATTTCCTCATTATTCGCACTTATTTCCTCATTATTCCCCATTTCAGACAAATTCCCCTTCATTTCCTCAGCACCTATGCAAGGGATAAAACCTCCAGTTTCAACAACTGTTATACCTCCCTCACCAGGGTATATAGAAATCCTATTCCTCCTACACGCTGGATGTCCCAATAAAATCTTGTTTCCCAAGTTAATTCTCATCATAACCACAGCTGATTCCTGTATCAACTGGTTCCCTGGGGAGAAATAAATATCCACCGCTCCTACAATGTCCAGTTTATGAGCTTGGACATCGCAGACTTTATCCTCTGAACGCCTTAGCCGAAACTGAGAAAACTTCTATTGATAAAAGTCAAAGATCACTAAACTGTATCCACAAAAATCAAAAGACTAGACCCAGCTATAGCTCCCTTCACTACCGACATCCATTCTCCTGTATCTCCCAAAAGCACTATGTGACATGAACATTTTACCCTTTCCCTTTTGCTTGTTCTGTCCTGCAAAAATTCTTCCTATTTCAGGAGCTTCGGGGATAACCTGCTTGAGGAGCTTTCCTGTTGCTAATTCCAAACTTCTGACTCACTGACCTGTCATTACTCTTTTTTGAGCAACGGACAGAATCTCCAATTATGTGAAGAATTTTTACACATGCCACAATATTTGATTCGATAATACTACTTAGTATGCCTCTGCTTATTGCAATTGAAACAACGAAATTGCGGCGTAAGATCCATAGATTTCCTATCACTCTCCAATTTACCACAAAAACCACTAGAAGCAAAATTTGATTATCTCTGTGGGAAGTTCCTCTAGCCTACCATCGTGGTTTTCGGCATGCCATTGAAAAATGTGCTATCAACCTTTGGGTATTTTGACATGTGCTTCTTAATTTGGGAAAAGATAAATGATTCCTCAGAAGTAGCTTCTATTGGACTATCAAAACTTCTAGCTATTGCATGTGGCACATCATGCAACAACCACAAGAAATGCAGTAGCTTTTGGAAATTTTCTAATTAAATAGAATTACCATCTAGCCACTCCGAGCACCTCAATTTCCCCTCTAAATCCAAAATTGCATCAAACACCTGCCAGCTATAGTCCACCATATATCTATGCCCCTTCCTAATATTATAAAATGCTCTCATATCCCAAACCAAATCTCCACTTTCATCCACCCCATACGTAGTTCTTACAAATTTCTTCAAGCCAACCCAAGTACAACATTTCTTGAATTCAAAAGTCGTGCAGCGTTTTCCAATGCCTCCAGCATCCATAGCCAGAAACCCCTTAGCTTCATTAAATGCCTCTGTATTATCTGTGATTTTTTTGTTGTTAAGTGACTCTCAACACTTTCAGTAAAAATCCACATCTGGTTGTCTCAGACTACCATTTACCAAACCTACAAAGAGTTGTACAGGTGATGTGATCATCCTAATCCTATGAGTGAGCATCATATCTACAGGTTTCTTGTCTGACATTTTGCCGACTTTCACCTTCTTATATCTCTGTCTAAACCAAAATACCCCTCGCCCCCTGATAAAATCAGCCTGATCTCAAAAGCATGTACCCTAAGGAAAGAAATTATTCTTATATACACTCCACTGACAAACACGATCGGCTGATTAGCAATGTCATATGTTTTCAAGGCTGACTTACACAACCTCCCCACCAGAAAAAACAAAGAATCTCAGAAGTAATATCCACCCTTTGATATCGCCATTGCTGGTCTCCAAGCAATAATTTCTGACCACGCAACAAAGACCCACCCTTGCCACTAAGCAGAGAAACCGCCTGTTATATCCCCCACACATTACAACCCATTTCCCACATATACATAAGACAGATATGTTTCAACCCAAAATAACTCGATATGAAAAAGAAAGTGAAGAGAAATTTCTGAATATACAAAAATAGAAAACCCAAAAACTAAAAAAAAAAAAACACTTTTTATACTTTCCCCTAATGTTCACAAAATCATAGCCGCACTTTTACACTAGAGCACGAAAATATGTGATTGTGTCAAAACATGCCGCAAACACTCGATAATCGACATTTCACCAAGACACCAACTGATTTAAACTGACCGTCAGACCGCACCCAGCGCGAAACATGCTAACTTGTAGAATACCCTTCAACAACAAGTTACCAACCCTACTCCCTTACCTATGCCTAAAGATCATTAACTGAAATCCTATTTCCATTGTGCATCCGTACACCTATAATCTAATTACCATCACCATTCATACTTCACTCTTCTGCGCGAATTCATATCACTGAAAAATTTAGAGTTTAGCAGCTGCCACCAATCATCTGTAATAAGGAAAACAGATTGTTAACACTTACCCTTGAAGTGTTCGTAGTCATGGGCGAGCATTGTGCATCTCTCTCTCTCTCTCTCTCTCTCTCTCTCTCTCTCTCTCTCTCTCTCTCTCTCTCTCTCTCTCTCTCTCTCATGAAACCAAAACACTACAACTAATGTGTGAAAATCAAACATCTGTAGAGAGAGAAACATCTCTCATTAGACTTAGCCTGTGACACTCCACAACACCATAAAAATAAATGATAAGAAATGGTAAAAAAATGAAAGTTCACTAAAATGCGAAGTTATTGTTTTTTTTTTTTTTTCAGCACTCACCCCTCCAGCAAGGAACTTTGTCCCAGAGAAAGTCCTCACCCAGCTCCTTCAAATTAAATGTATGGCTTTTTCACAAAAGCGCTCAACAGTTACCCTACAAACCGCTTTACAAGTCACACAAACGACACGCTCATAGCCGGATCTAAACCGGACAGAGCTTCTCGAACATTAGAGACAAAATGCTGATGGGCACATCCATTCCCAGGATTGTATACAAGGTGACCCTTGCGCGGGCACTCTGTCCTGAGCTTCGCAGACCATCAGGCATTCACCTTTGCGTTGCAATGCGCTGAATGTTGCAAAAACATTACATGTCACTTAGTGACATGAACCTATAGAAACATACAGTATATATATATATATATATATATATATATATATATATATATATATATATATATATATATATATATATATATATATATATACTCACATACATACATACATCACACATATATATTCCTACATGAATAAACAGACACATACACTATCCTTCCTAAGTATCATTCAGCCCATGATAGCTAGAAGACCGATTATCCACCAAACAGGGATGTCAGTTTATTCAAAGAATATATATATATATATATATATATATATATATATATATATATATATATATATATATATATATATATACATGCACATTCGCACACACACACACGCACACACACACACACACACACACACACACACACACACACACACACACACACATATATATATATATATATATATATATATATATATATATATATATATATATATATATATATATATATATATATATATATATATATCAATACATGAAGAAACGCGTGCTTGAGAATATCACTAAGTCCACGTCAGAAGGTGAGTGGAAACCGGGACTTTGAACAAGTACTTTCGTAGTTTATTCTACATTTTCAAGTTCACACTGAATGCAAAAGAAGTTGACAGAGATTTATATACAAAAACGGAAGTTGGGGACGGGATTACAGTTTGTTAATCTGGACAGCATGTTCTTTAAACAAAAAAGACAGGGACAAAGGATCAAGGGATAATCCAGGGTGGAGATTACCATTCCTGGTGGAAGTAGCTTCAATGAAGACAGGCTCTAGCCGATTTCTTTTCCGATGGTCGTTGACCTTGTAGATAACCGTTGACTTATCCCAGTTCATCCCATGGCCTGTCTACATATCTAACCCAAAACACCTTAGAGAAGAGATTCCTTGGAATAAGTCTAGACTCAAAGAATTCCATGTAAATATTAGACAAAAGTGGCAAAAGAGAGTTCCCCATAGACATAACAAATATTTTTTTAAAAATTACCATTGAAAGAGAATTTACAATTTTTTATACCAAGAGATATCAAATTTTGGGAATAAGAGTTTAAAATTATCGAACAAATAGGAGATTCATTATGTTACCCTCCATATTTTTTAGAACTTTGTAAAAATAACGCAAAAAAGACATATTGTAATCCAACCAGTGTTAACAACGAACTTAAGAATATTCTCTGTTTACCATTTCATCCTAATTTCATCCCTGCAGTGCCCATTTTAAAAACTATTGATATTAACTTAGTATTTAAATATAATAATATTTTAAGAAATAAACTAATTAAGAATAGCCCACCCAATTCATACAATAATGTATACAGTATTCCTTGCAAAGAATGTAATAAGATTTATGTTGGTCAAACATCAAAAGGACTAAAAGTAAGAAATTCCCAACACAAATATGCCATTTCAAGAGACTTATCTAATAATGGCATTGTGGATCATTGGCTTAAGACAGGCCATGGGATGAACTGGGATAAGTCAATGGTTATCTACAAGGTCAACGACCATCGGAAAAGAAATCTGCTAGAGACTGTCTTCATTGAAGCTACTACCGAGAATGTTAATCTCCACCCTGGATTATCCCTTGATCCTTTGTCCCCGTCTTTTTTGGTTAAAGAACATGCTGCCCAGATTAACAAACTGTAACTGTAACTTCTGTTTTTGTATATAAATCTCCTGTCAACTTCTTTTGTATTCAGTGTGAACTTGAAAATGTAGAATAAACTACGAAAGTACTTGTTCAAAGTCCCGGTTTTCACTCACCTTCCGACGTGGACTTAGTGATATATATATATATATATATATATATATATATATATATATATATATATATATATATATATATATATATATATATATATATATTACAATCCGTATAGATAGAGCTCTCTTGCTCCCTCTTCATCTCTGTATATCTATGCATATATATTCAAGCAATATATATATATATATATATATATATATATATATATATATATATATATATATATATATATATATATATATATATATATATATATATATATATATATATATATATATATATATATATATATATATAAATATATATATATATATATATATATATATATATATATATATATATATATATATATATATATATATATATATGTGGGTGTGTGTGTGTGTGTGTGTATTGCTTGAATATATATACAAAGATATACTGAGGTGGAGAGGGAGAAAGAGAGCTCTATCTATACGGATTGTTGAAAATAGTTTAGCATGCCAAAAGTACCTGTAAAAGAGTGTAAGGATTTTCTTGAACTGTCAGTAGTAGTAACAGACTCGTTCCACCCCCTGTCTTCCAATCAGCGAAGTTAAGGAAAGTTCGGATTGGTCAGCAGTACGATGGATGACCACAGAAGGAAGGACGTCTGTAGGTTGACATCCCATCGGGGGATTCGTTGGACTCACGATACTGAGAATTGTTGGATCGCCACAATAGGCATTGGACAAAGAGAACGAAAACAGTTACTACAAAAAGGGAAAAGGAATCCCAGGATAATATTTCTTAATACAGTTTTATGGTTTAGAAATATATGTTATCGGTTATATCAAAAAGAGAAATGCTGTTCTTGTATCAGATACCGAGATATCAGAATATTACCTCATTATTAATGCCGTGGCTTCAGAAGAAAAAGAGATAAATCCAAGATAACTATCGTCACATGACGGGACTATACGTCTGAGATTCCGATACGGAAAGAAGGGAGCCAAGATGCACCATTGAATTTAAAACAGGAATAACTTTCTCCTTCTTAGTCACTTTCATTTTTATGGAAAAGACAAGGAGTTTAGAAACGGAACTGCTCTGATATATTCTGGACCTTCATTGTCAGTAATCTGATAACTTGTATTTTCTCTCCCGTTCTCTCGCCTTCGCTCCCCCTGCTCCCCTGCCTCCTTTGAGTATTGAAACCTTGGCACTCTACCTCACTCTCATGGAACAAAGAAGCAGTAACACTCTTGAAGTTCTAATGAAGAGTTAAATTGCCTTCTCTCTCTCTCTCTCTCTCTCTCTCTCTCTCTCTCTCTCTCTCTCTCTCTCTCTCTCTCTCTCTCTCTCTCGGGTTGAAACTAAACTTTGGCATTCAACATTGCACTCGTATAAGAAAGAGTTTTTGAGAAGGGTTTCATTTTTATTTTTATGGAGAAAATTATTTCTACATTCCTTGTTTGTCTAGGAAATGGAATGTCACGTGAATTTGTTCCGCTGGCCTTGCGAACAGGCTTTCATAGAATGGATTTTCATATATGGATCAACCTCCCTCCACTCCCCGCCCCCCCATTTATCATATTCATACGTTTGTTTGCTTATATCATGCCTAGTAGTAACATGTATTGTTAAAGAAAATTATTAATGAATTACAAAAAAAAAAAAAAAATGTTTGCTCTCCTAATTAAATGGAAGAGATGACGTAAAGTTAACTGCGATAAAGTTTTCTAATACTAATTGTTTAGTGGTAGTAAATTAAATTTTTAATGTGAGAAATATTTTTACAGTCGATAAACAGTGGAGACGTGTCGCTGTACTGAACTCCTTGAAACACTTTACATGCTTAAGCGTTGTAAAAGAGCTGGAAAGTTTCCATTAAGCTGAAAAAAACTGATCAGTTGCAGCCACTGAAAAGACATTCGTAGGGATCCCAGCTGAAGGAAATTCCTGTCACCCCAAAGGTGAACAAAAAACTTATACCTTTCAGGGCGCAATTATAAGTGGAATCATCGCCCAACATACTTATCAGACATACATAATGCTGATATGTTTTTCAAAATTATCAGCGATAAATTAAAAGGGCCAGTCAAATTGATGGTAAAAGATAATTTACTGACTTCAAAGAAAGAAAAAATATATTATCTTGATGCTACTCTGGCTTGCGCAATGGCAGTCATATTGAAATATTTTAAATTTCGTGTTTATAGCATGCAAAATTTGTTATATTTAGGAGATTGAGGGACTTTGAATGGCCCATCTAAGTTTTCAATGATTCAGATGTTTCTCCTGAATGACCCGTTATTCATCTTCACCTTAAGTTTATAATTACGAAATGAAACCCCGTTACTTAAAATTAACTCTTCTGGTTGATTCTATGTATGTATATATATATATATATATATATATATATATATATATATATATATATATATATATATATATATATATATATACATATATTGTTAAAGATTTCTACTCCTCCCTCATCCAACAGCTAGGAATTAATTTATTCAGGGAATAATTTCACCTTTCATTTGACTGTTGGGCCAAGAAAACATGGCGGGCGAGGTAGACCAAGCGTATTTTGAACTAAGAAAGGACAGTTAGCGCCTGTTTGAACTCATGTAGGGTAAGCCCCACCTCAGCCAACCTGGGGTAAAACACTCCACGCAGAACCAGCACTCGAGATACAAGTGACTTTCTTCCTTCCTTTACTCTGGTGAAAACTAACCACAGTGACCAGCCGAGCCTCACATGTTCAGTGCAAAATATCTACAGGCCCCAGGTACATCAAGCGCAATTAATCAATAAGCCAGCCCTTTTCCTCCCTGTGAAAATCCTTGTTTTTTTCTTTCCTCCAAACCTCAGTTTTCTTCCTTCTAAAAATCAACCCCTTTGTTAAGTCACCCTACTACAATTCAGTGATAAGTATTCAAATATTCCCTCCATAGTGTAAATTAAGGGCAAATTAATTTAAGTAACTCAAGTGATCAGTTCCTCCCTAGTGTGTAGATTCATTGTGCTTTGTTTAATAACAAGGGTGGTTTCCTTTGCCCCCTGTGCTTGTACTAACACCAGAACCCCCGTGCTAGTACTAACACCGGAATTCTCTTCCAGGAGCCATCACACCCTGCCCAGTTCACAAATCTATGCCAGGACCCGTTAATGACTGCCATCCAAATTTTGCAACCATTCCTGGTCACAGCCTGATGGCAAGAATCCGTTTCCCACACAGAAATCATCTTGATTAACTAATGTCCATTATCCTGGAATTTACCCCTTCCAATGTATTACTACCTGTGAATTGATGCATTTTAGCATAACAGAGTTACTTGTTTTAACGGGGATTGTTGTATCTGTGGCCCCTTATATTTACATTGCATGTCTGTAAATTACTGCATTATTGCTCTGTCATATGTGATTTATGTGTCTGTAAATAGTTACATTTTTGGTCTCACATATTTGCCCCATTCATTGTAAATAAACCCCTTTTGATTGTAAAAGAATTCTAATTCCAAATTGGCAACCTTCATTATTTACTTAAATCAATGAAGATTCTAAGGTAAGTTCAGTAGTTTTCCTTTTGTTCATAATCATGGACCCCCCTTGGTACTGAAGGCAGTCCATAATAATAAATTGTCCCAATTCCCACCTACCCCAGTTTATGACAATATATATATATATATATATATATATATATATATATATATATATATATATATATATATATATATATATATACATATATATATATATATACATATATATATATACATATATATATATATATATATATATATATATATATATATATATATATATATATATATATATATATATATATATATATATATATATATATATATATATATATATATATATATATATATATATATATATATATATATATATATATATATATATATATATATATATATATATATATATATATATATATATATATATATATATATATATATATATATATATATATATATATATATATATATATATATATATTCCCATACATGCACACACACATACATATATAAATAATTACTGCAAAAATATTCATTAAATAATTGAATCAATATTCATGACTTTCCAACAAAAATGGTGAAATCGAAATGCTTTCCAAATCAGGTCATCACAAATCAGAGAACAATAAATTAGCTTTTTATTTCGCCGGATAATATTTCCTCATTTTCTTTTGATGGATGGTAAATGCAATTGATTATTGACGTTTGTTCTTGTGTGTGGCATCAACACAATATGTTAGAAGTATTTTTTGCGTAAAATTCATTACGTCGTAATTGAATTATGTTATTTTCATTAATATTTTCAATTGATCAACAGCTGCGCCGACTTTTTAAGGCAAAGAACAATTATAAAAATTAAGATCCAAGGGAACACTGACAGAAAAAGAACGATGTAAAATGGGTTGGTTTGGAAGACATTACTTTCAGTTTTTCTCCTTTTGAAGAATGGAGCGTCTATTTTGTGAAGTTCCTGAAACACATTGTCTTTTTTCTGGAAGAAGAAGAAGAAGAAAAAGAGACCTGTAGTGTAATGAAATCACGAGCTATACATGTGTGTATTATATCTCCACGGAAACTGAGTCATATCGCTTAAGGAAAAATACTCATTGATCCTGAATGTTCTGGCATATGCCTTTTAATGATTTTGTGATCGATATGATCTTATGGAAAATAATAGGAAACTAGTTCCGTTTGCCCACGAAAAAAAGGAAAATGAAAAATATTTTCTCCTTTAAAAGCTAGTAAATAAAAATTATTAACATAAATTTGTTTTTGTTTCGATACAAAACCACAAAAGATGCTAATATACACGTGTTTCCGTATTCATCCTCATGAATACTAACAAATAAGAATATTGCGATTAAATTTATTTAACCTTATGTAAAAACAAGAGTTTTTACAATTACTGAATTACTGTCATCTTAAATTTTTTTTTTCTATTCAGTTGTGCAATATTTCTTTTAATCCAATAATTCTCTCTGAATAAGAAAAAATACCCTTTGACATTTAAACAGAGAGAAACAATTACAACTCAGTATGTACATGACAGACTAATCAAAAAGTTTCGAGAGGGAAAAATGTGAGTTTGGTCTTTGGATTCACAATACAGAGAGAGAGAGAGAGAGAGAGAGAGAGAGAGAGAGAGAGAGAGAGATATCAGTTAAGGTAACAATGTCTTCTCATTAGTCCAAAAAGATGGAGCTAAACCTGTATCAGAAAATGGCAGCGTCAATTGCGAGAAGTAATCGCCAGGGTCGTTTTAGTGAATTGCGACCTCACTTCCAGAAAATACATAGCTGATTATCTGATGATATACAGATTTGCCAAGCGCAGTCTTGTTTTAAAATGACCGGTGTACCAGAGCATGGATAGGATGAATAACAGTAGTGACAACAAAATTAAAACTGCATTACCAAAATGATGACTTCTTAAGAATGACTGTCTCTTGAGATTTTACCCAAGGATATGTTGGACTCTGCACTTTTCGGATTCATGATTTCTGCTAAACACCAGAAGCTGTTGCATAATAATTCAGTAGATATAAAAAAATAAGAAAGAGAACAAGAGGGAGACATGATATCAACATAATATACATTTCTAAAGTGAATGTCTTAGACTTTGAAGGATGCAAGTATACCCCTTGCATGAGAGAAAAATGACGGAGAATTTAATTACCGGTCATTTTCTGTTGTCTTCTAGGACTGTAGCAGCAAAAAGACAACGTAATCGTCTTTATATGGCGTGTATTTCCCCCGGAGCTGATAAAGATTGCATATAATACTCATTTAAATAGGATAAAGACGACTCTTTCACGTTTGTAATTACACTGCATTTCTACGAAATGAAAAATTCAAAACTCTGTCTCTCTCTGTCTCTCTGAGAGACCGGAAATATTGAAGGTTTGGCATCCAACCTCCCACTGATAAGAAAATAAACAGAAACTGAATCAGGGAATTCTAATGAAGAATTTCTTCTTAAGCTTCTTGGAGGAGACTATATTTTTACTTTCATGTCAAGATAAAGGGAAAATAC
>NC_089742.1:25028149-25035649 GCF_040412425.1 Macrobrachium rosenbergii | reverse complement strand
CAACATTCTTGTTTCCCTGACTAAAAAGGAGTCAAACAATAGGGGATTTTGAAACTTCAGTACACGATGTTGTTTTTCTATTTTATTTTTATTCAAATATGACCATTGTATTTTTGGGAAATTTGTTCAGTTAGTTAGTAATACATTTTATTATCAACTGTCAGGTGCGCTCATTATATACAGTAATGGTGATGATTATTATGTGAAAATAATATTGTTGGTACTATATGAAACGAAATATCTTTTCTTTGTATAATTGTCGAGTTCCTGTGTATTGCATAAAGTCTACGTGTATTGAACTCAACATTTAATTATAAAAAATCACAAAATAGCCTTCATTTGATGCATTGTATTTATGAAGTAATTGCAAAATTACTTGAATATTGCTGTGATTTTTTTACCGATAATAATAATAATAATAATAATAATAATAATAATAATAATAATAATAATAATAATAATAATAATAATAATAATAATAATAATAATTATTATTATTATTATTATTATTATTATTATTATTATTATTATTATTATTATTATTATTATTATTATTATTATTATTGGAAATCGTATAGGTAGTTCTTGTGCTTAGTTTAAAATATGTTCAATAACAATGAGTGATGATGTTGAATATGTATGTAAGCATGCACATTTATTGAAGTATATAGGAAAACAAACACTGGTAAACTCGCATTTACATGTGCAAATAATAAATATCTGTATCATACCCATACCCATATCTGTACCATACCCATACCCATACCCTATCTATTCCATACCCATACCCATATTTGTACTATACCCATACCCATACCATACCCATACCAATACCAACACCCATACCCATATCTGTATCATACCCATACCCATATATGTACCATACTTATACCTATATCCATTCCATACCCGTACCCATAACTGTACCATACCCATACCATACCCATACCGATGCCTATATCCTTACCCATATCCAAACCATACCCATACCCATATCTATACCATACCCATACCAATATCCGCACCATACCCATACCCATACCCGTATCACATCCATTCCATAACCATACCCATATCCATATCATACCATTTCCATACCCATATCCGTACCATACCCATACCCATACCTGTACCATTCCCATACCCACAGCTAAATTAACTCTACTAATAATAGTCAGCAAACAAACAAACAAACAAACAAAAGCTTCAGAGTTTTAGTATTAGTGGACTCCCAGATTGGGGGGGCGGGGGGACGTCAGAAACCCGTCCTGTCTCCAAAACCAAGAGGTAGCCCTCGTTTGGGGATTCCTAAGAGGGTTTTTTTCGTTTCAAGTGTAAGTAATGTTTGTTTGGAATATATGATATGTAATGAAAATTATATTTCTAAGCAATTACTCACAACTTTACATAATGTTCTCTTGTCTGCTTTGTTCAAAAATATTTCAATTAGACCTACGTTCTTGCGCAATACTAAAGAACAGTTTTATGAAGAATAAATTGGAGAAAGCTTCGAAGAGCCTGGAGATTGTCTTGAAACCTTCGGAAGCCCAAGAAGCCTCCGGAATTCCCAGAAGCCTTCGGAATTCACAGAAGCCTCTGGAATTCCCAGAAGCCTTTGTACACGCAAACGGAGGCAGAAAGGCAGCCAAGGAAAATAATATAATAGCTAGATTCTTGAAGATGTCTTCACAACTCCAGGATCCTTTGAAGTAGTCTTCAGCTCATGAAGCATTTCTGGAGAAATGCCATTGGATTATAACGTCTTCTTAAATTTTTCAAGACTCCAGTATCCTGTGAAGCCGTTCAAGAGACTTCTGGGAATTCCGTGGCTTTCATCTCCGATTTCTTCTACATAAAACTCGGGTCTTTAGTGTTGTGGAAGATCGGGGGGAGCCCATGGTCCTGGATATGAAAGGCTTTAAGACATCTTCACCACCCCAGGATCCTTTGAAGCATTCTCCAGCTCTTGAAGCATTCCTGGAGAAACACCCATTGGATTATAACGTCTTCTTAAATCCTGAAAGACTCCAGGATCCTGTGAAGCCATTTCAGCTCCTGAACGGATCCAGAATCTGTCTTTAGAATCATTTCTTCCACCTCCTGGAGAAACGCTCATTGGGTTATAACATCTTAAATCCTAGACTCCTAGATCCCGGAGCCTCCAGACACACATAGCCACAGAAAGGCAGCCAAGAAATTGATATATATATATATATATATATATATATATATATATATATATATATATATATATATATATATATATATATATATATATATATATATATATATATATATATATATATATATATATACAGTATATATTTCATAAACTGGGTCCTCGGTGTGGATGGAAATTTGAATAATTTTTTTATTATAGACTGCCTTCGTACCAAGGGGGTCGAAGATTATGAACAAAAGGAAAAACTACTGGAAATCACCCTAGAATATTCCTGGATTTATGTAAATAATGAAGGTCGCCATTTTGAATTAGAAGTCTTTTACAATCAAAAGGGGTTTATTTACAGAGAATGGGCAAATATGTGAGACCAAAAATGTAACAATTTACAGACACATGAATCACATGTGATAGATCAATAATACAGTAATTTACATATATGCAAGGTAAATATGAGGAACCACCGATACAACAATCCCCGTTAAAACAAGTGACCTTGGTATGCTAAAATGCATCAGTTCACAGAGAGTAATACATTGGAATGGGTGAATTCCAGGATAATGGCAATTAGGTAATCAAGATGATTTCTGTGTGGGCAATAGATTCTTGCGATCAGGCTGCGACCAGAATGGTTGCAAACTTTGGATGGCAGTCATTAATGGGTCCTGGCATAGATTTGCAACTGGGCAGGGTATGGTGCCTCCTGGAAGAGAATTCCGGAGTTAGTACAAACACAGGAGGCGGGGGGCAGACAAAGGAAACCTCCCTTGCTACTAAACAAAGCCCCATGAACAATCTTGCCTTCTAAATCTTAGTTAACCCAATTAAATACTTTAATGGGAGGACTTAATTTCAGGTTATGAGAATACTGAATAAATGTGCTTTAAAGGATGAATGGGGATGGCGCGACTTGCACAAAGGGAATGCCTGGGTAGAAAGGAAAATGTGAATGTCCTGGAGATGCAATAAGAAATTATTAAATAGATGGCAAAGAGGAACAGTGGGCACTGGCACAGGCTAACTCCCAGACTTTACCTTAGACATATACGAGCTTGGATATATTGTCAGCCGCCATCTGGTGTTGTCCGCTCAGATCCTAGGGAACAGGGGAGGAAAAGGTCTGCTTCTCAGCTTGGCCAGTGCGTCTCTGCCTTCCTATTTCACAAACGGCACGGCTGCAGTGTTTGGGCATCTAGGTGTCTCTGAAAGAGTAGTCAGCCGCCAGTCAGGAATTCTAGGGAAAATGGTCTTATGGATTAGAAGGTTAAAGCCTAAGATTCTAGCCTCCCTTTGGCGGCTTGCACCCCTAACATCTATAACCTCTCTGAGCTGAACTTCGAAAAACACTGCTCCAGAAGGGGGGAAATCTAGGTGTGTGCTGGTCGCAGGGGGGTTGAAGGAGGGGGATCTATTGTGTAGTAGGCCCAGGAATTTCCTGAAGGCTACGATGGAATGCATTCTGGGTTCAATATAAGTGGAAAACATCTTGTTTCCTCCATATTGGCTTGATTATAAGTTAACTGAGAGGATGGATTTTCATTAGAAGTTAACTAGATGGCAATTAACTAGGAGGAGGAATGTAAATCTTTGACAATATATATATATATATATATATATATATATATATATATATATATATATATATATATATATATATATATATATATATATATATATATATATATATATATATATATATATATATATATATTTCCCTTGATGCTGTACACATATATGGAGCATAACCTTGGCTGATCTGTCCAGTTTATAAACTTATTCTAAACTTTTGTTTATATGTAGTGTACTTATATTATTTATTTGTTTATTATGTGGGACGAATGATTCATTTTCCTCTTGTCATAATTTGCGTGGCCCTTCCCTGGGGCTGCCTACCTTAGGGAAGCCCTGGGAACCATCCTACAGGGAAAGGGGCCCTCTTTGAGACACCCACCCGGGTGAGAGGTCCTGTTCCAGAATTACTCCCACAGAATTACTAGAAGGAAGACTTCTGCAAGAATATATCTAGATATCCGACTGTTTGTTTGCTGTGTCAGAGATCTTCTAGTAGAAGAGTCTTCATCAAGGGACGTAGCATACTTAAAGGAATTGAGTTCCTTCTTTCTGCAATGCCAGTCTTCTAGATTATTCCAACAGAATTACCAGGATTCCAACAGAATTACCAGGAGGAAGACATCTGCAAGAATGCTTCTTGATAACCGACTATTTGTCCGGTTTGACAGAGATCTTCTTTTAGGAGGGTCTTCATCAAGGGACATAACATACTTGAAGGAGCTGAGTTCCTTCTTTCTGCAGAGCCAGTCTTCCAGATTATTCCCACAGAATTACCAAATGAAAGACATCTGCAAAAATAGATCTAGATATGCGACTATTTGCCTGCTTTGAGAGAAATCTATTAGTCTTCATCAAGGGACATAGCATACTTGAAGGTACTGAGTTCTAGAGTTCCTTCTTTCTGGAGAGCCGGTCTTCTAGATTATTCCAATAGAATTACCTAAAGGAAGACATCTGCAAAAAATAGATCTAGATATTCAAATATTTGCCCGCTTTGCCAGAGCTCTTCTATTAGAAGAGTCTTCATCAAGGGGCATAGCATAATTGAAAGAACTGAATTCCTTCTTTTTGTAGAGCTGGTCTTCTAGATTATTCCCACAGAATTACCAGAAGGAAGACATCTGCAAGAATAGATCTAGACATCCGACTATTTGCCCGCTTTGATGGAGATCTTCTATTAGAAGAGTCTTCATCAAGGGACATAGCATACTTGAAGGAACTGAGTTCCTTCTTTCTGCAGAGCCGGTCTTATAGATTATTCCAATAAAATTACCAGAAGGAAGACATGTGCAAGAATACATCTAGATATTGGACTATTTTTCTGCTTTGACAGATCTTTTAGAAGGGTCTTCATCAAGGGACATGGCATACTTAAAGGAACTGTGTTCCTTCTTCCTGCAGAGCCAGTCTTCTAGATTATTCCCACAGAATTACCAGAAGGAAGACATCTGCAAAAATAGATCTAGATGTCTGACTATTTGCCCACTTTGACAGAGATCTTCTATTAGAAGAGTCTTCATCCTGAGACATCGCATACTTGAAGGAACTAAGTTCCAGAGTTCCTTCTTTCTGCAGAGCCGGGCTTCGAGATTATTCCAATAGAATTGCCAGAAGGAAGACATCTCCAAAAATAGATCTGGATATCTGACTACTTGCCCGCTTTGATGGAGATCTTCTGTTAGAAGAGTCTTCATCAAGAGGCATACCATACTTGAAGGAAGTGAATTCCTTCTTTTTGCAGAGCTGGTCCTAGATTATTCATACAGAATTACCAGAAGGAAGACATCTGCAAGAATACAACTAGATATCCGACTGTTTGCCCAGTTTGACAGAGATCTTCTATTAGAAGCATTTTCATCAAGGGACCTAGTATACTTAAAGGAATTGAATTTTTTCTTTTTGTAGAGATGGTCTTCTAGAATTTAAATCTAGATTAACCAACAGAATTATCTTCTGGTGTCCCTCTTTACCATAACCATACCCATGCCCATATCCATATCCATATAATACCCATATCTATACCCAACCCGTACCATACCCATACCGATACACGTCCCCATACCCATACCCATACCATTCTCATATCTATATTTGTACCATACCCATACCTGTACTGATACCCATATCCATATCCTTACCATACCCATACCCATATCCATATCCATACCATACCATACCATCCCCTATATCTGTACCATACCCATACCCATATCCATACCATACCCATATCTATACCCAACCTGTACCATACCCATACCGATACTGATACCCATCCTCATACCCATACCCATACCATACCCATATCTGCACCATACCCATACCTGTGCTAATACCCACACCCATATCCTTACCATACCCATACCCATATCCATATCCATACCATACCATCCTCCATATCCGTACCATACCCATATCCGTATCATGCCCTTACCATACCCATACCCATACCCATACGCCAGCTAAATTAACCCTACTAAAAATAGTCAGCAAAAGTTTACAGGCAGCACCAGCCCTGTTTACCTTCTAGTCATATACAAACAATTGACCATATCTTGGTGTAGGTGCCATTGGCGGTTCCAGAACATCACCAGTGGTGCCTGTCGTTGTTCTAGAATTACCTGCTGAGTCTGTTTCGATACGAAAATGACAAAGCTCAGCCAAAAATCCTTTATTATATACCATTGGGTCACTTAATGTTGAAAATCTCTGGACAGTTATTAAAATATTCTTGAAAGACGTCTTCACAACTCCAGGATCCTTTGAAGCAGTCTTCAGCTCCCGAAGCATTCCTGGAGAAACGCCCATCGGATTATAAAGTATTCTTAAATTCTTAAAGACTCCAGGATCCTGTGACGCTGTCTTCAGCTCCTAAGCAGAATCCTGTCAGATTCGCTTCCTTTCAGGGAAGAAATCCAGAATTTGTCTTCGGAACCATTCTGCCCAGAATTCTTTCACCTCCTGGAGAAATGCCCATTGGATTAAAATGTCTTCTTGAAGACGTCTTCACGACTCCAGGTTCCTTTGAAGTAGTCGCCAGCTCGTGAAGCATTCTTGATTAACACCCATTGTATTATAATGTCGTCATAATTCTTAAAGACTCCAGGATCCTGTAAAGCTGTCTTCAGCTCTTGAACGGATTCCTGTCGGATCCTTTGAAGCAGTCTTCAGGTCCTGAAGCATTCATGGAGAAACTCCCATTGGATTATAACGTCTTCTTAAATTCTTAAAGATTCCAGGATCCTGTGAAGCCACCATCAGCTCTTGAACGGATTCTTGGAAAGGGGGAGGAGAGCGGGAAGTGGACAGGGAATGGGGGAGGGGAAAGGGGGTGGGGAGGGGAGGAACACACACACACAAACAGAAAGGCAGCCAAGGAAATTGATATAATAGACTAGCAGAGACTCGCTATCGCTCACATCTGCTAGCTCCCTTACCCATACCCATACCCATACCCATATCCATATCTGTTCCATACCCATACCCATAGCCATATCTGAACCATACCCATACCAATACCCATACCCATACCAATACCTATACCCTTATCCATAGAATACCCATACCCATATCTGTAAGATACCAATACTCATATCTGTACCCATACCCATACCCATATTCATACCATACCGTTCCCATACCCATATCCATGTCTACCATTTTGGGCGAGTTGATAGAGTTGTGGCCTGGCACTCGCTAGGCCCGAGTTCGACTCGCCGGCCGGCTAATGAAGAGTTAGAGGAATTTATTTC
>NC_089742.1:25013149-25023149 GCF_040412425.1 Macrobrachium rosenbergii | reverse complement strand
ATCTTCGGTTTTTCCTCTTG
This sequence comes from Macrobrachium rosenbergii, assembly GCF_040412425.1. Classification (NCBI taxonomy): domain Eukaryota; kingdom Metazoa; phylum Arthropoda; class Malacostraca; order Decapoda; family Palaemonidae; genus Macrobrachium; species Macrobrachium rosenbergii. The sequence goes on along the minus strand of NC_089742.1, from coordinate 25,023,129 downwards.
TGCCGTTGTTTAGTAGCTCATCATTCTTGACGTTTTCTGTGTTATCATCTCTTAGTTCGTCTTCTTGTCCTTCGTTACTTGGTGTTATTTCTCTTTCCAGTTCCTCTCTCTCGGTTGTGGAGATCCATTTCTTTTTCTTAATGTTCCTTACTTGGTCTTCCAGCCTCTGTTCTGTTTGAGGGGTGTTATTTCTCTCATTCCAGATGTTGACTAGTCTTCTTCTGTATCTTCTTTCTGTCGGGTTGCTTCTGATGTAGCATCTCCATATTTCCTCATTTTCTTCTCTTGTCCATTTCTTCTTCTGGTTTTACTCTATAGCTCCAGTCTCTGGTTGCTGGTTACTGTCGTTGTGGTGGTCAGTTGCTGGATGACGACCTCCAAGTATTTGACCGTCCTCCCCATCGATTGGGTTGTATAGCTGGCTGCCAGACGAAGCTCCTCTGTTGCCAGAGGTTCCATTTATGTCGTTGTCATTTATTCTTTCATTTCTTTCCATCATCGCTGAGTTTTGCTATTTAACCCATAGCTGGACCCTACCCCATCGAGAATAGGTACTCATTTACAGCTGAGTAGATAGAGGAAATTATGGTAAAGATCCTTTCCCAAGGAATCAATGCCGAGGAGAGCAGTCACCCATCCAACAGCTGACCAGCCCCAGTGTTGCTTACCCAGTCCATCTATGAGCTAAACCACTCTGCCACGGCGCCATTTATTTAACTAGTCCTGTTAAATAGAATAGCTGTATAATTTGGGTTAATTTTTTATTGTGACTATTCAGTCTTCCTTAAAATTCTCTTCTCTTGCACAAATATATATACATACATGTATACAGTATGTATATATATATATATATATATATATATATATATATATATATATATATATATATATATATATATATATATATATATATATATATATATATATATATATAGATATATATGAATATAAAAAAAGGCCCATAAATCACTATTTAAACGTTGCAACCATATATTTCAGGCACTTGCTTCTGTGCCCCTGTTCACTGGTAGAATATGGACAGATGAGATGTTACAAGGGTATATATACAAAACATATGTAGGTGTGGCATTGTCCCCGATGGTATGCAGGTGACCGTTTCCTAAGAAGATGGAGAGTAACCAATTCCTAGTGTTTTTGGCCTCATTAACTCCCGTTTGGCGACGATTCTGGAGGTCTTGTTCTCTGGGCCACCTTCTTCAGAAGAGGTCTGAGGATTAACGCGTCGATGTCGTCTGATTTCCAATGTCCTCCTAACAAGTTCATGTTGTTGGTTTGATTGATGATAGCAGATTCCAGCATCTTTCTTTTGTACAGACAGCTACTATTGAAAACCAGCTCCGCCCCCCAGCTTATGGAATGGCCAGTGTCTCTGATATGTAGGAAAATCCCCGAACTCTCCAAAGCATATCTTACCAACCTTTTGTGCTCTATTATTCTTTGCGAGAGCGATCTACCTGTCTCCCCTATGTAAACCACTAGGGAATTGGTTACTCTCCACCTTCTTAGGAAACGGTCACCTGCATACCATCGGGGACAATGCCACACCTACATATGTTTTGTATATATACCCTTGTAACATCTCATCTGTCCATATTCTACCAGTGAAGAGGGGCACAGAAGCAAGTGCCCGAAATATATGGTTGCAACGTTTAAATAGTGTTTTATGGGCCTTTTTTATATTCATATTACACTGTGGTATTACAGGAAAAGACATTCATATATATATATATATATATATATATATATATATATATATATATATATATTTTTTTTTTTTTTTTTTTTTTTCATGGCAATCTAGTTTGAAATATTCTTTGTGACACAGATAGCAAGAATTTCAGATAATTTAGCCTTGTGATTCCGACTTCGTGGGGCCAGGGAAACATAAAACAAGAGGAAAAAGGGGGAATTTCATATGAGCGTAAGGCTGTCACTACTGAAGGAAAATATTATGTAAACACGTGGGCAAACTTACAGGAATGTATTTACATAAATAACATTAATACGGGAAAGAGGAATGCAAGTAGATTATTGATCCTGAAGGGGTTTCCTATGGGATAGATGAAACTGGGGGGATTCCAGACACAGTCCAAGAAGATTCCACGATATAGGGTTCCTCTGAAATGAGAGATATGCACATTATATGCCAGTAATGAAAATAGACAAAAGAATAATGAATTTGAAGCTGCACTGAGGGTGCCAAGGGGCTTCGATGAATTAATAATGGCTTAGCACTGCCGACACTCGAGGAGCACGGACATTTGACAAGAGATTCGGTGATTACTGGCACTCAAATTAAGTAAATGTTATGAGGAAAAGTGTGACTGAATGTATGTCTTTACAGGGCATTTTACCGTAAGGCAGATTTGGTTGCAGCGTAGAAGGCGATTCGTGGATGACTTGCGATTTCTGAGTGCGAGTTTTCTTCCACGTGGTAGGGTGCAGGGGCTTCTACGTAAAGGGCAAGACGATGGGGACTTCACGAAACACCAAGCAAATGGAGTGGGTCATTGGTCCGGCCAGCATCAAGGGAACATATGGCTGGCGGGTGGAGTGCGCAAAGGGAAAGTATACTTTTAAAGGCCACGTGGTTAGGAGCTAAGGATATCGTTGGGCCCGGGCATGGTGGTGGTTTGGGGTCTTCTTCACACCATCTCGTCCAGCGCGCGTCTGAGAGCGAGCCTTGGTCTGTTTATCACTTTTATCTCCTCCTATGGGGCAGGGGGCACGTCCAACACATAGGGAGTTGAGTCATGTTCAGTTGATCTGAAAAGAAGCAGCCAGACAGATTCACTTTTGCCTCAAAAAGGGATTACCTACTTAAAGGGAGTGGCCTACAATCGGTTTTAATCCCTTGTATTCTGACCGTGCGAAATATCGATTGGCAGACAGTAAATGAAAACAAAAAAGGAGGAAGCAATTTGCTAGCGAGTTCTTGCTAATTATAATAGCTCCCACACAAGATGATGTACACACCTTCATTCGGGTGTGAACATCGATATACAAGAATAAGCGGCAAATGCTTTACGTTACTCTACATTCTGCCTTGCAATGAACTTTACTCCTAAGGATTTATGAAACTGCAACATTACTTTTAATAACATACGGGAACAAATTTCTTTAACTGGACGCAAGGTAATTTCAACACTTGGAAAAGAGTAATTACTTTGGATTTGGTTACACATTGATAACTTTATAAAGTGACTCGAACAATGTGAATTAATTAGGATTATAAGACCAAGTATGTGAGGCTATGGCAAACAAATGAAAAGAAAGGTTATTGTTCAAGAATTAAAATACATGGTTGCTTAATTTTAGATATCCCCTAAATGCATGCGGTTAGTACATTCTACCTTGAAGAGGCTGTATAAATGATAAAACAGCGTTTATTTTTGTAAATGACATCCCCTTTACGTGATATTGTAAGGACTACACCTCATTCGCCAACCCGACCCTTACTCATGGATGTTTTGACAGTTGTAAGTGCTAATTTTATGCGTCCACTGCCCACACTCGGGTACGAGCTATAAATAGACACTCAATGTTATGACGGGGTGAGCAGACAAAAGACGTGGGGTCTAGGACAAAACAGAGTTCTTAGAAGAAAGGGAAGGGAAAAAAGAAAAAAAAAACAATAATAATAATAATAATAATAATAATAATAATAATAATAATAATAATAATAATAATAATAATAATAATATCAAAAGGAAAAATTAATTGGATATTACGAAATGAAAACGTGACCACAATTGAAGGGCGGGACACGTATCTCGGAGCTTACAAAAGGGGCATTTAAAATCACAAGGGCAAGAGTCTATGACTCGCAATTCATTAAAAGGAAAGATAAATAAATAACTAAAGGAGAGTAAATGATATTGGCAGTAGAGCTAAGGGAAAAAGAGTGAGGGTTTTATTGTGTTATGCAGGAATTTATCGTCCCTCATCCATAAATTACGACCCGGACTATCACTTCAGCCCCTGGGCGAGAAAAGTGCACCCGAAGGGCACAACTCCTTTCAGGAAGAGCTGACACGCATGCCCGGTGCCAAGGTAGGGGCGCAAGGGCGTGCCACTTCCCACTCTGTTATTCTTAATGATTTATACATTTACGGGGAATGGTATCCCGCATTTAATTGCCTCTTGTGGTGATAATTTAAGAAAAAGATTAATAGAGAATAATAAGGGATAGAAGTTCCTGAGGAACGGAAGAAGATACTGGAGGGCCTGACATCCCCTTCTGGATTAGAGGTGCCAAGACCTTCGAAAAATGAAATGGTGGCACAGGTGCCAGGGGAGCTCTAGAGCTCTTTGTAAACTACCTGGAAATTCCCACGCCCGTGGTAATTTCGCCTCGAACCTTTCTTAATGGGACAGTCGTCCTCGGCTGGGGAAGTGGAGGGCCCGAGACCGGAGGGCGGCACGGAGTGCCACCTGGGCCTGCTGCAGGAATTTGGCATCTCCGGGAGGGAGATCTAATTGGGGCCCTGGCACTGGCACTGAGGCAGGGCCGGGCACTGGAATTGGATCGGGAACCGATCGAGGGGGCCACTGTACATCGTACTCAGGTGGCACTGGTAGGGACTGCACGTCCTCCTGGTACCCAGGGGGCGCCAGTCTTGACTGAGGGAGAAGCGGGGGAGGATTACTCGCGCCCAAGGAATGATTCGGGGAATGTGGACCCCTAGATTGTTGTGATTTCTGTGGGGACTGAAAGTCCTGTCCCAGGATGACGTCATAGCCTCCGGGGAGATGGCTTGCTACTGCAAGATTGCAAATTTTGGATTGGTGAGGTCTTGTGACTCTCAATTGGACAGTAGGGAGTATCATTGTAAATTGATTTATTCCCTCGATCGTGACGAGTTTTTGTCTATTAACGATAGCTCCATAGGGAACTCTGTCCCTTCAGATGAGGGAGATTTGCGCGCCCAAGTCCTCGAATGCCGTGACTCGGCACGCAGGGTGGCTGCCTCGTGGAGGGGTCACATATACGGGCCCTTCGGCGGGAGGGCCTAATGACTTGGGATTTGTGACGGCCAAGGCTATGGTGGGAGTGTTTGATTTATTATTGTTCGGGCATTTCACCCATGCGGGAGAATGGCCATAAACCTTGCATGCCGTGCAAAAGGTCTGGCTGAAGTCTTTCCGCGCTGCCCCTGTGGAGGGCGCAGGCGAGTTATTGGGCGGATTTCTGGGAGAGAGAGGCACCGGTTCCTTGCTCTGGCACTGTTCGGAGGAATGCCCCGTTTTCTTGCAGTAATGGCAAGTTAGGGGCTTGTTTGAGTTCTCATTCTTGTGGGAATTTGATCCTCCGAGGAGGGACGGGGGATTTATCTTCCGCCCCATGGAGCCTTCTTGAAGGTGGTGAGTTTCCCATATGTCTGCTATCCGGCAACACTCGGTGAGTGTGGCTGGGGCTTTTTCCACTACATGAGTGGCGATGGCAGGAGGGGTGTAGCGCAGAAAATGCCCGAATTTAAATTTTTCAAGTACCTTGGCGGCGCTCGTGGCTCCTTTGGAATCGAGCCATTTTGCTAATGCCCGCTCTGAATGGTACACCCAATCGGACCAAGTCTAGCCTGCTTCTCTTGGCTGCTCTCTCCAACGTCTTCTCCACCGCTCGGGGGTAATCTCATACGCCTTCATAACTGCTTGGCGTATGGCTTCCCAGTTTCCCCTATCTTCTGCTAAAAGGGCGTGGTAGGCAACGAGTGCCTTTCCGCCCAGGAATTTAGTGAGAACAAGGGAGAGTTCCGCGGGGGAGAGGTCGCAGCACTCCAGGACTCGTTCGGCCCTTTCAAGCCATACTTCAGGCTCGGACTCCGTCCATTTTGGCACGAACGAGTGAGGTTGGCTGAGGGCACTCATTCCCGCCACAGGAGGGGGGCGGTTGGCATGCTTTCGTTCTGACATCTGGAGCTCATGGACGTGCTGTCACTCTCGATCTTCCCATTCTCTCTCCTCTCTTCTCTCTTGGGCAATTCTTTCTCTCTCTCTCTTTCTCCTCACGTTCTTTCTCTTTCTCCGCCTGTTCTTTCTCCTCTCGTTTGTCTTTGGCAATTCTTTCTCTCTCTCTCTCTCTCCTGCCGTTCTTTCTCCTCCTCCTCTCGGGCAATTCTTTCTCTCTCTCTCTCCTGCTGTTCTCTCTCTCTCTCTCTCCGCCTTGGCATCATCCACTCGCTCTTGAACCCATTCTCTCAGATCTTGCCCCGATGGTCCCATGTCCTTTCCAGCGGACATGTAGAACTTGAAGTCCTCGTTTTGTTGGGTTCTGGTATTAGCCATCTTGAAATAATGGTTATACGGACTGGACTTTCTAACGAATCAAATATGTCTGAAAAGACTCAATTGCAGGAATCTGAAACACTTAATTGTTCAGACTGCAGGAGAATGGATCTGTCTGAATAAGACAGTGGATCAATAAGTCTGAGGAGACTTTGTTAAAATTTAATATGTCTCGGAAAGACGTGGTTGTTCGTGGCGAACGAATTTTGATATGCATCTCGGAAGACGTAATTGGATTTTGTCACGCCCGGACTTGGCCGTCTGTAGTGTGAAGTTAAGGAGTTGTTCTAATGAAGTAGAATGATCAGTCCTGTAAGGGCTTAGATGTGTGTGAAATACACTAATATAATGTCTCACAAGGACTTGATTTTGGGGTTTCCCACAGGAATTAGAAATTCTCGCCACGTGCAATGTAGAATTTTAGTTAGAGTCTCTGAGGACTTGGAATTTGGTTGAGGAATTCTCGCCATGTGTGACATAGAATTTTAGTAGGAATCTCTGAGGACTTGGAATTTGGTTGAGGAATTCTTGCCACGTGCGACGCATAATTTTAGTAGGAGTCTCTGAGGACTTGGAATTTGGTTGAGGAATTCTCACCACATGCGACGTAGAATTTTAGTAGGAGTCTCTGAGGACTTGGAATTTGGTTGAGCAATTTTCGCCATGTGCGATGTAGAATTTTATTTGGTTTGCCCGTAGGACTTGGAAATACGATTCGTCCCTTAGGACTTAGAAATTACCAACGGGAAAAACCCAAAGAAAAATGTTTGCTGAGAAATGAATAAAAAAAAAGGCTACACTCGCAGGCATGGGAGGGCTGGTGAAAAGGTCGTCTGCCTTTCACCGGAGTTATTTTTAGATTCTGTGTGAATGAACCCGTCTATTTATAGACCGTCTGGGACTCCGGGGAATTTCCCAGTTGTCTGAGAGGATAACAGTAAAAAGGACCTAGTAATATCCCCTATAAGTGGAGTTTAAATTTCGCGTTCCTAACACCTAACTCGAATTTTAACTACACTGAGAGAAGTATCTTCAGCAATGCAAGCTGACTTCGTCTTGTCCCACGTGGGAATTTATTCGTGCCTAAATAATAATTTGCTAATCCAAAATGCGAAGTAAAATTTATCACAGAGGAATTTCTTTCGCACTATTCCTCGAGGCAAAGAATATGGCAAGGATTTTGACACAGAGGAATTTAGCACTATTCCTCGAAGCAAAGAATGGTTAGCACTGGTTATATCCTAACTACCTATCCTGAAAGGCATGCATTAATGAATCTAATATGGCGGTTCTTTTCTTTTAGTGAATACATGTGTCCCTATTTCTAATTCCTAGGAACAGTCACGATTGTAAAAAAGTTTTGCTAAGATAAACACATTACTTACGTGGAATTTCCGGATCTGTGAGCTGGTTTTACACAAAAGGTTCGTAATTGTCTCATACCTAGTGTAGCTTTGCTAATTGCTGATTTGGCAGATGCAAACCCAAACAAAAGCAGAAAACAAATGGGGGGGATGCAACCGCTAAAACGAGAATCTCAGGCAAAAGGTCATCATTTTTATGTTTTTCCTGGCAATCTAGTTTGAAATATTCTCTGTGAGACAGGTAGCAACAATTTCAGATAATTTAGCCTTGTGATTCCGACTTTGTAGGGGCAGGGAAACATAAAACAAGAGGAAAAAAGGGCAATTTCATATGAGTGTAAGGCTCTTACTACTGAAGGAAAATAGACAAAAGAATAATGAATTCGAAGCTGCACTGAGGGTGCCAAGGGGCTTCGATGAATTAATAATGGCTTAGCACTGCCGACACTCGAGGAGCACGGACATTTGACAGGAGATTCGGTGATTACTGGCACTCAAATTAAGTAAATGTTATGAGGAAAAGTGTGACTGAACGGATGTCTTTACAGGGCACTTTACCGTAAGGCAGATTTGGTTGCAGCGTAGAAGGCGGTCAGTGGATGACTTGCGATTTCCGAGTGTGAGTTTTCTTCCACGTGGTAGGGTGCAGGAGCTTTTACGTAAAGGGCAAGACGATGGGAACTTCATGAAACGCCAAGCAAATGGAGTGGGTCATTGGTCCGGCCAGCATCGAAGGGAACACGTGGCTGGCGGGTGGAGTGCACAAAGGGAAAGTATACTTTTAAAGGCCACGTGGTTAGGGGCTAAGGGCATCGTTAGGCCCGGGCATGGTGGTGGTTTGGGGTCTTCTTCACACCATCTCGTCCAGCACACGTCTGAGAGCGAGCCTTGGTTTGTTTGTCGCTTTTATCCCTCCTATGGGGCAGGGGGCACGTCCAACACATAGGGAGTTGAGTCATGTTCAGCTGATCTGAAAAGAAGCAGCCAGACAAATTCACTTTTGCCTCGAAAAGGGATTACCTACTTAAAGGGAGTGGCCTACAATCGGTTTTAATCCCTTGTATTCTGACCGTGAGAAATATCGATTGGCAGACAGTAAATGAAAAATTAAAAAAAGGAGGAAGCAATTTGCTAGCAAGTTCTTGCTAATTATAATAATAATAATAATAATAATAATAATAATAATAATAATAATAATAATAATAAAATATATATATATATATATATATATATATATATATATATATATATATATATATATATATATATATATATATATATATATATATATATATATACATGATATTGCCTTGTAAAATATATATTTCCATGATTTTGATGTATTTACTGTTCCATTTATAATGTGTTCTGTGTAATAATAATAATTGTTGAAATATCATATGTAGTGTAATGTCAGATCTCTAAAGAGTTAGTGATTTAGATAACTTAACAGCATAATTTAGAATTAATAATACGTTTTAGTAATAATGTAGTATGTGATTGCACATTTTGTCTCCCAGCAACATGTGCTCTGTACTCATGATTTCATATGTCGTGTTTTGATTCAGTTGTTATTGCGAAAGATAATTCATTAACAAGCATGGGAATAGCAATTGAGTCCTGCAAAGTTTTGTCTCATACAAGAAAAAGACGAATGATTTCGCAATGTTTCATGTACTGTTCTGAAAACCAACTTTGGTTCTTTGTCTTCTTTTGAAAGTGTGCCGTTTGTAACTAGCCAGCTGCTGTCTGTTTTGATCGTGTTTAGAATTCGTTAAGAGCTTTGTTCCATACAATTTTCTGCTTGAGTCACATATGCCTCTTTGAGAGTAAATGCATGTATCTCGATCGATTGTGTCATGTTTTGTAAGATTACATTGCTCTGATCACATATTGTTCTGATGCGTTAGTTTTGGCCCCAAAACGTTTTGCTCTGGTAATGATGTCATCTGATTGTTTCATTTCTTGGCTGGAATCCTAAAGTCTGTTCATTCTGATTTCAGAGACCGTTCGTGTGGTTCTCTCTCTCTCTCTCTCTCTCTCTCTCTCTCTCTCTCTCTCTCTCTCTCTCTCTCTCTCTTCAAAAGAGAGAAATTATTAACGTAAAATATTTGTGTGGTCACTGGTATTAATCTTAGCTTTTGAGATCAGAATGTAGGGAAAGTGTGTAATGGCGCCTAACAAAAAAGTGTGTTTTGTGAATCTCAAGCAGCTGCATCTCAGGTGATTTTGCAAAAGTTTTCACAAGCATGTGTAAAGTAAAGTGAACTTTACTTATTATTACCATGGTATAACAAAGTATATTAGGGA
>NC_089742.1:24998149-25005649 GCF_040412425.1 Macrobrachium rosenbergii | reverse complement strand
GGTGATAACAAAACAGAACCGCTGCAAGCAATTCATGCGCTGAAGATTGGCAATAGAGAAAAAGTTATGTAGCAAGAACTATGTAAAGAGTGTTCAATAACGCAGTGGATAGGTTGTAAACTTGAAGTGCAGAATAAATCATAAGCGCTATCAAACAACTCTTATCTCGTGGTTGTTAGTGTGACATTTAAATATAAATATTAATTTGGTGTTTATAGGTGGCTGATATGGCAGTAATTTATAAGATTTTTCCATGCTATATTTAGTCTACAGTGTCATAATGTTGTCTTTTTAGAGATATTGATCTGTCATATTATTCTACTTGTTTCTAGGATAATTGCCTCCATGAATGCTCCGTGGGGCCATTGTCGTGGTAGGAAGTTTTACTGCACGCAAAATTATAAATTTAAGTGGGACATCATTAGAAAATTATTTGTTACCTTAAAGAAAATCAATTTAAAAAAATTACATATTATTCTACTTGTTTCTAGGATAATTGCCTCCATGAACGCTCCGTGGGGCCATTGTCGTGGTAGGAAGTTTTACTGCACGCAAAATTATAAATTTAAGTGGGACATCATTAGAAAATTATTTGTTACCTTAAAGAAAATCAATTTTAAAAAATGATGCAATAGATCTAATATTGTGGACTACATCTAGCAAATATTTTTTTAGAGTAATCGTCTAGTCACCAGTGGAAACAGTAATAGTCATATTCATAACTGGCCAAGAAAACAACCCTTCCAGGCTTTTAGAGTAGAATTGTTCTACCATTACTGACAAAAGTATTTTGTTTGATGAAAGCAAATGCATTTCACTTCCATGGTGCAGTGTTTTATTGTAGTTAAATCTATGACTTTCATTACAGCTCGTTATTGTTGTGAACACATGCTTTCATGTTTATTGCCCTTCACATTTTGCTGCAGTAATTAGTTTTATAACTTGTTTAGACACTTGGGTAAGAAAATAAACTACTTTACAAAATAAAATTTTTATTTAAAAAAGTTTTTACTACAGGGGTACGGTTTGCTATCAGATAACACAGTATAAGAACTTAAATCAAAAAACAATTGCCGAAAGGACTGCATTTTTATGAAGCACTACGAGCCGACTTAATAGAAAATATTAATAGACAAAAATTGATAAAAGTACATTAGTAAATGTCACAACAGTATTCAATAAATCTCATTGATAAGACATCATTGACGCTTCTCAGTTACGAGAGCCTAAAAGTTTCATGAAAAAAAAGTAAAATCTAATTTTAACATAATAGCTATGTTATAAAACATTCAGATACGATAACTAAGGCTAAAACTAAACATTGCTAATTTAAAAAAAAAACGGTTTCAACACATTGGCGACTAAAGCAAACAAATAATTTGGGTCATTAGCCAGTTGCTAATACTAATGTTATAACTGTATTAAGATCATTTTAATCTTAGTTCTATCTCCGCTTATTTTTAAAAGTCAACTGGCTGCCATTTTTTTTTAGGTCACTAACGTACAAAACTTAAATTTATAATAAACTATTATGCTGTAATTTTCTCCACATCAGTAATATTAGTAATTTATTAGCCTAAAATTAATTTGATTAAACCAATTGTTGCCACTGTCAGTTCTCCTCCGCCAAGAATTGGTGTTCCTCTCTCGACGGCACCTCTGAACGTCAGAGCTCTCAAACTTCTCCTTCCCTGAGATGACCTTAACCTCAGAGAAGCCCTCAGACCTCTGAAGCTCCTCCTTAGTGAACATTCTCCGGGCCTTCTCATCAAACTTCTACCGTTCACGGTTGTTTGATTCGTGTTACGATTCAATTGAAATCTCCGACAAAACATATGCCTTCTACAATTCACAGTTTCCCTCCCTGTGTTGCAGAGATTTCTTCTTGAAGCACTCGCAACCCTCTGAGAATATTCGTGCCCATCTCTCGTGAAATGTAGGCCTATTTGTGGCAGCGTCATTACCATACAGCCACCGTTCTCAGGTGCGGTGGCAACTTGGGAGGCCTCCACATTTACAGACCCAGCAGGAGAGTTCCCTTTTTCCTGAGAGTTAGTACCGTTCCTTGTCATGGGAATTTCACTTTCTAGATAATTTTTCACACATTCCAATGCAGTATTTGTTTCGTTCTTTGTTTTGGGAACACCAATCTGTACATAGTTTTTCACACCTACCGTTGCAGGCAAGCCTGATCTCTTGCGTTCTCTAATTTGCTTCCTAAAATGGTATGCAACATTTTTATCGCAGACACAACACAGATCTACTCCTTGGTAGTGTTTTTTCTTCTCAGAATATATTTTATCTTTAGTAGGAAGGAGTAGGGTTACCTTTTCGTGCTCAGTCACCCCATCTGTGGCCGGTTCGTTGGAGCTGTTAATTTCATCAGAACGTTCGTTATTTACACCAACGTTTTCTAAATGTTCGTCTAATTTTTGGTTCAAATCCACGTCTTTCTTTTTCTGCTCATCAATCTGAAAAATTATTTCAGATAACTCATTCTTTTCACAGTCTTCCTTGTCTAAATGTGACCCTGCTCCTTCATTACTTTTGTTCGTATACTGTACGACAGCATTCTGCCCATCTTTCAAATCACTTTCTATATCCAGTCCTATCTGACTGGGCTCTGTTTGGTCAGTTTCATCTGATGGTTTCAATGTATCATACTTTTCCCTTTCCCTCCTGTTTTCATAGTTTATTTCACTTTTTATATGGCATAAAAAGTTTATTTTCAGGTTATGGGTCTCAGTTTCTTCAACACTTTCAATTGACGAAATATCAAAGGATTCGTTTGTTCTTCTGTCTGAACTTTCCTCTTCCACTTCGGGTTCTGTGCTTTCGCTTTTGGTTGGTTTTCGTTCTTTCCGCCCATCTATTTCCATTCTTATTTCATTTGACTCTTCCTTTTCAGGGATGGTGTTACCCAAAGTTGGAGTAGCCATTTTTTCATTGTTATCCTCCCCAGGTGTTTTATCTCTCAGTGCATTTGTTCCACCTTTAATTTTTCGAGTTAAGGAAAGACCTCTTCTGTTTTTCACAGCGACAGAAACGCCAGTTTGTCCTTCGCTTGATTCTTTTTTATTCCCATCAACCAGGGTATCAGTTAAACCCTCTTCATCGGAGGTGTCACTGAAACGCCTTCTAGGAGGTTGGTGCGAAGGGAGAGTCAACTGTATGTGGTAATTGTTCTCGCAGGTGTCACACAGACATGACGGGTTAGGTTCGTAAATTGAAGATGGCCACGTCGTGTTGAAGTCACTGGCTTTCTTCCATTTCCTGCGCGGCCTGTTCCTTTCGAAAGAGGAGCAGTCCTCGCTCCTTTCGTCATCAGTCACAGTAGATGTTGGTGCGTCTGATGGAGCCGCCATTTTTATTAAGATTATGAAGTAGTGTCTGAAAGAAACCACATTTCTTATTCACTGAATTTATAGCCAGGAAATAAAAATTTTGCAGAGTCTTAGAATGAATGAGTTTTGGTACACAAAAAACAAGTTATTGAAAAGAAGTGTTCAGGTAACCTTTAGGAAAGTAGCTGGAACACGACTAATGACACTGAACATGTAGATAATGGGCTAAAGCTTGATAACGTCTTACTATAAAACTCGAAATTTACTATAAAACTCAAAATTTACCTCAGTGTCAAGATTGCAGTAGAGACATCAAGGAAGTAGTTGTCAAAAAGGCACCTTTTCCTCGCTATCATGAACTACCTGTTTCGGAATTTTGACATCATGAATAACTAAATAAAACGTGTAACCATTTGTGATTAGGACAGAGCAATTCCCCATTAAGACAGGATGTAACCTGGACTAAAAACACTAAAACCTTAAACGATATTTGGTATAAAGCTGTGTATATATATATATATATATATATATATATATATATATATATATATATATATATATATATATATATATATATATATATATATATAATACTAGACTAGAAAACATTGTATATGAGGTCATTATACAGAGGTCAAAGAACAGCCGCTAAAAGTGTTTGTAGGTATCAAAATTCAAAGGCTTAATTAGGACAACGTAGAATCCTCACTAACAGGGCCCAGCAACAGTAGTAGCATTAAAAAAAGCCAGTGACAAACTAAGGATGTTAACCGATGAACACCTTATGCTTATCACAGATCAGGTATCAATGTATGTAGTACACTTAATCAAGATATATACAGTATACTCTATTAGGTGATGTCATTTGAGGCCAAATCGGAGCCAATATATCTGCTACAAAACTTCTACTAAACATGACACCATAATGAGTTATGATAGGGTCAAAACAGAGCCTGAAATATTTTTATATCCACTGAATAGACAGAAACGCAAATTTAGAGTACTATTTCATGAACACAAGAACATGACTGATCAAACATTAAACAGTGAAAATAGGATATAACTTGAATATTGATGCAATGAATTTTATATAACCCCAAGACTAAGCTTATGTAACATTCCATAATAGTAAACCAAATAATTTACTTAAGTAACAGTATAATTAAAAACAGCCAGATTGAAAATGAATATAACCCAACTGTGCTACCTTGATTACCTATTGAAACAAGATTGGAATATAGTGTTTATGACGTACATGAGGAAAGGAACGAAAAAAATATACCGACACTAACAAAAACACGTAGAAGCTTGTGAAAACAAAGATTAATGGAACTAAGATGCAACGCAGATACTGGAAAGGAACCTTTTCACTCACGGAACAAAGTCTGGTCAGTAAGTTGCACCAAGATAAGAGTTAATAACCAAAACTATAATCTGTAACTTGACATGAAAATGATGGCCACCAAATAGACCGCAGAATTCCTCCAGAACTAAACAAGGGCGGTGAGGATAAATACATTTTAATGCAGCCAAGGTACTGACAAGTTACTGAGAGAACTCCAGAGTACACAGCACTCGGACTAGTCATTAAGCTGATCAAACGAGATAATTTGGAACACAACAGTAAACACAATATTTGTCGAAGTTATTCTTCCTCCTTCAGTGCTAAAACCCAGTAAGTTGGACTAAACTCGATAACTTATTCCCTACTTAACAACTGCACATGCTAAGATACCTTCAAGATACTCCCTCATTCGGAGAATTTAGATTGAATAGAAACTGTAATTAACCTTTTCCACTCATAATAAAAATGAAACAACACCAATAAGTATAAACTTTTACCTTTCGATAGTCAATATATTCACACTGGTATTGTACTGTAGACTGCTTTCTAAATTCTAATCAGTCTAAGTCAACACTTTTTTGCTCTGTATAGAGGAAGAGTACAAAAAAAAGGGAACTGTTACAAATTGCTTAACAAGTAAAGGGGCTCTGTTTCTGCGGGAACTGTCACAATAGCTCTTTAGTATAATTAACGTCAAAGGAAGGTTAATAGCAATTTGCATATTCTTGAGTCCATTTTACAAGGAACAGTGGTTGTTTAATAAGCAAAATGTAAAATATCGCTTTGCAGTTAACTACAGAGGCATCACATAAGGGAAAGAGGCAATGCCAAACTAACCTTGTTTCAGTGAGCAACCTACTTCATAGTTTTTGCGTCCGTAGTAACTAATGCCTAACGACTGTAAAACCAATGGAGAGTAACAAAAAGAGTAGTAAATGAAATCTGAAATGACAACGTAACTGGTCAAAACGACTACATAAATGAAGGAAATGTGAATATCAAGATAAGTCTTGTATATACAAGCACTGAATCTACAAAAATAACCTTTGCACTTGCTTCTAAGGTCAGGGGTTATGAAAGTTATACAACATAACTTTTTATTCTTTCTTATAATTGCAAAGATAGCAGTGACCCCAGGCAGTGTTAAATATATTGATAATTCTCTAGCTGTAGTCTCCAGCGTATTATATTAGAATATGAATAGCGAAATAGTTTTTGGCCTCATGCAGTATATTTCATAATATTGTATATATGAGTTTAATGACCTCATCATTTACAGATATTGTTAGATAATATTAATCATGTTCAACTTTAAGAAGATGTTGAGATCATTGCCCAGTTAACTTTTCTGCTTCTGGTTGAAGAAATAAATAAACTTTGCTCTCAGTTGTGACTGACACTGAAAAATTTTTCTGTAATACCATAGCGACATTGCTGACGCAACCTCACATCGGTTGAGTTTCTTATGTGTTATTTTCATCTTACTGTACGTTACCAAAGTATCTGTGAGAGAATAATTTTTTAAATCTATTGATATACAACTTTTCAGTGTTGCAGCTTTCCATTTTACCGTGGAGGTTGTTATTTCTTTTGACAAGAGGAAATCCCCTTACTTAATTTGAATTGGGAATAAAAGTTTTTTAGAGTATATATTTCAATATAGTCTTCCTCGACAGTACAAAGTTGTTGTTTATTTTATCTGAAATCATTTTTAAAGATACAGAAAATAATCATACTTTCTAGAGGATAATTTCAGTGTTCCGCTTCAGCAGGAAGTTGAATTTTAGGTGGAAAGTTGTCCAGAATTTTTGCTTGAGAGTCATTCATTCCTTTCACTTTAAGAATCTTGTTTGTACTAAATCATTCAGCCTACATTTTTTTTGTGACGCAAAAGGGTGCTCATTTGTACAGCTTTGCCCGCGTCGGTTCATTATAATGAATGTAGTACAATTAATAAAGGTTCAGGTAAGATGATGGGACTCTATAACAGATTTATTGAAAATGTTGACTAGTTTTTTCCCATTGGTAACCATACTGCAGCCAGTAAGAAATGTATCTTTACTTGCAAAATTTTTCACAAAGTCTAAATATGGGTAAAACTATTTTCTATTGCCGTAACCTTTATCCCAATCTCATTATTTCGGAATGAATACTCGAATAATAAAAAGTTTAAGAGAAATATATGGTGTTGCTATATGCAAAAGGATGACCTAAAGACGCCCTTTTCATTTTTTATTTGTTAATTGCTTTGAGATGTCTATTAATCATAAGAAAAAAAATAGCATTGGACAACCTCCTACAGAACGTTACACTCATTAGCAAAGAGGAAAAAAGAACTAAAGGAAAAGGTATTTGTGAAACATTGAAGGAAAAAGACCAGAAATTTGAAACTTGAGTAAACAAATTATATGAATAAACAAAAATTTAGACACAGAAACACTAAAATTCCATCATAGAGAAAAATAGTGTCCTTACGGGACCCTATGTTTGTATGTTTGTTTACATTTGGTAAAAGACTTGAGTTGCTATTTTCATCGATAACACCTATATATATATATATATATATATATATATATATATATATATATATATATATATATATATATATATATATATATATATACATATATATATATATATATATATATATATATATATATATATATATATATATATATACATATATATATGTGTGTGTGTATGTATGTATGTATGTATGTATGTATGTATGTATGTATGTACATATATATATATATATATATATATATATATATATATATATATATATATATATATATATATATATATCAG
>NC_089742.1:24990649-24995649 GCF_040412425.1 Macrobrachium rosenbergii | reverse complement strand
ATTTTACAACAAGTAGTTATATATATATAAAAAAAAAAAAGATAAATAGTGTAGTTTGTGTATTGTTCAACCATTTTCCGTGTACATTGCATATTTCAAAGAGGGGGCTATTGTGATGAATCCTCGAATACCTTGATTTACTTCTGAAGTAGAGGATTGAAGTATTTTTTTTAATATAGTTATACAAAGCTTGCGGTATGCCATAAATAGTTCCCTACTTCGATGAGGCCGAATATTAGAAATGCTGAATAACTGCGGTCACTGAAAATCATTGATGGCTTAAGTACTTTCCAGGAGGAAAACATCTAAAGGAACGCTGAGTGAACTGCATGATTACATTCAGGTTATTGTATCTAAGAGTGCGTTGAATAATTTTTTTTTAATAATGAATGTCTGTCAGTCATGAATAATTTTCCTATATGTTTTGTTTACTTTTCCTTCAGTATTAAGGAATACCTCGCAATGACTAACAGCAAGTGTTGAATACGTAACTTATAAGTAACGACGATGGTTTCCTTCCTTTGCTACCGGAATATCTTAAGGAACTTGTAAGTACATGATGTTCTTCCAGTGTTCATTTCTCTAAAATCATGAGTAAAACGACTCTCATTTTTTTTACTACTTTTTCTCCGTTGTTGCGTAGAAAATAGTTTTTAACAGCGTTCCCTGCAAATAGGTTTGTTATAGACTTCTCTATTCCTTACGTCTTGCAGCTTTTCCTATATTTCACTCACAGAAGCCACATAGATCATTTCGATTACTTGGAAAGTCATAGCCATCATTAATTTCTCATCACTTACCATATTTACGCTGCTGTTAGAAAGGAAAATAAAAATTCAAAGTGATTGTGGATAAATTTTTTTTCATTTTGGTTCGAAAACTTTTATGTGGCTTTCATTTGCAAATTAAGTAACTCGCGAAAAATAAAACTTAATACTTGAGTATCTAATATTAACGAGTCCTCTCGTTTCGCAACCAACAAATTTCTTTGCAAGAAACATTCCCGTAACATATATTTTCGGTTTCAGGATCGGAAAAGAGACGCTTAATGTAATAGTCTTCTTTTGTTGAAGAAATGGCTGATTTTCCAAGACCCATTGAGACCAAAGCAGATAGTTACTGCGGGTATTGGGGTGGCGGACCAATAACCCCCAAGCAGGACCTTCACTTGGAGATCAAAAATAAAACGTCCAGCTCGAGCGATGTATCTGATGGGAAGTTGTACAAAGGAGATTATATTAACAGCAAGGATGAAGGATCCTTTGTGAAGCAAAGGTCTTATAATAAGAATAGCGTAAATGCACCTGATCAGAATGAATGGAGAAGCATCAAAAGTAAGAGAGGATATGATGAACGCGTAAAAGAACCTTTCGTAGCGGAGTTTGAACATCATTTAGCGTTCAGTGGCAATAGTATCTACGCACTCGATCAAGGTTCCGGTAGGAAGAACGACTACGATCATCAGCGTATGAAAAGTGCTGAAAAGGCTTTTTTATCGCATCTTAATACAGAAGGGGCCACAACAAGCAAGGAAAGCCCCTTGCTTATAGGTAAATATACAAATGGAAATACCCGGGAAGTTGGAGAGTGTAATAGCTCATTAAATCTTCAACCAAATGAATCTGAAAAGCTAAATGCTTATGAGTATTCAAGTGTGGGGAGGAAAAGAATGAAAAGTAAAGTAAATGCTGCGAATTCCAGTGCTGTCATGACAGTTCTTCAGCATGAAGAGAGGCCCGCTGTTGTAAATTCTAAGGGTAGTTCTAATTTACCTAGTACCGGTGGAATGGCTGCACACAACAGCCAACCCTTCATTGTTGACACATTAACGGACGAGCAGATATATCAGAGAATGTCGTTTGAAATCACGAGAGACTCCCTGTTTTATATAAGGCATCAGGATATTCGTCCCAATTCACCTAAAAGAAAATGGATAGAGAGAAACGAATGTAGCCCTCCAGTTAGCATGGTGCCTAGTACTTCGAGACCATCTGTCTCGGGCCGGGTCACAAATGACATCGGATACCATTCATCTGCGAAAAGACCCCGTCTTGTGGGTGACCCCATGTACTCGGGTATTGTTGGTGTCAACTTCCCAGGTTTAGGATTACCTACAACTGCGCACGGCTCAAACTATTCCCCTACGAGAATGCATTCCAGATATGCAAGTGGGTCTTCAGTTGAAGCGGAGCTTCCTGTCCTAAATAATTCAAGACGTTTAGTTGAGAATTCTCATTCCACTAAGGAAATCAGTGGAAATCCTCATACAAGAAATGCACTGGGACATCCAGTAACGGAAAACCCTACTTCTACAAATGGCACAACCTTTTCAGTCAGTAGGAAACCAGATTTCACAAAAAAGCCCAACCACCCAGTTAAGGAAACCAGTGTTACCTATCCAAGTCTCCATCCAGTTTTCGTTAGTAATAATATAAAAAATAATTGTGGTTACCCAGTTTTACGAAATCACGATTCAGTACAAGTTCTTAGACGTCAAACTACAGAAGGCCATAGTGCGTTCAAACCTTATTGTTCTTCAACTACAGGAACTGGAGTTCCATACTCAACCGTAGGAACTGGAATTCTACATCCAGTAACCGAAGGAACTGAAAATTTTCATCAACTAACTGGAAGGTTAGATTCTACGACTGCAGGGCTTTAGTTGTACATCCATTAAATAGAAGAATTGAAAGTGTGTATCGAGTAACTATATTGCTTTTCCATCAGACAGTAATGATAGTAGAAATCATAACCTATCAGGTCAGATGTTCTAGTTGTTGGGTGAAGATTACAGCAAAAAAAATGAACAACAACAACAACAGCAACAACAACCTGGCGCCTTCCATACTCGTTGTATTAAGCACTTAGAGAAAGAAAACCTCCGCCGAGTGTAACTGTAATACAGTTATGGTAATGATACTGTACGCAAACGCCCAATCCCTTTGTATCTTCTTAATCAGTGCGCAATCGGAGGGATTTTGTGTGAAAAGTCATGACTACATAAACATTATTTTTAATCAATATTACTTTTTCTGTTTAATTATTATATACAAGACAAATTCATTTAATAAAATGAAAAATAAGTATAAAAGCGTTGCTGAACTTTGATTTTAGAAAGTCTTTTATCATCCTGATATTTCAGTTGGCTTTCAAAGGTGATCTTAATGTTTAACAAAAGTTAATCTATTGAATAATTCGTTGATATTCTCCTAAAGATTTTAGAGGATGTAATCAGAATTGGGATACGTTTAGAGGAAAAACACCTGTTAGATACTTTTATTATTCATAATGAACATACATGCTTAACTATTAAGTCGAAAGCCCTTGAATTTTCATATTAAGCCTTTATAGACTGAAAGGAGTACAAATGAACATGCAATTTAAATAGGTATTAGTAGATTTGCATGTAAATAAATATATGAATAGATAAGAATAGATGAATGACAGAGGGAAAGAAAGTGTGAATAAGTGTACCCCCTGTCTAAGGAGCTCAAACCCAATACTGTGGAAAGCCCTGATGCAGAGGCTGTAGTACAGGCCGTGGTTTGAGAACATTGCTTTTATGGTCAAGTGTGAGGAAACTTTGTACGACGCCTGAGATAAGGCAGTAGCCACAAATAGCAGAAATTAACTTGAAGAGGCATTGAGAGTCCCTAGTAGCCCACTCTCAAATTTGATTTTCAGTATCCAAAAAATTTTCCCGTGAATTTTGTGCAGACATAGACTTATAAACAGTCTATAAAACATTTCTAAGTAGGAAGTCTAAGGAAATAAAAAGTGTGTATTATACGAGGCGATTACCTCGCTTTTTATTGGCCGTGTGTGTGTGATCCTTCGTCGTAAAATTCACTCTCGAGTTTTATGTTCGGAACAAATATAATTTCACAATTGAAGAATGCATATAACGCATGTGAACAAAGACTCAGACACCTGAGGCGTCTGTCTTATTTATAAAAAAAATGGTTGAATCTGAATACGAAAAATGTCAGTAGAAAATTCTCAGGTGAAAGGAAAAGTCGGGACTTCAGAAAATAAACATAGAAAACATTATTTGTACGTATTGGAAGCGTGGAAAATATTTTCAAAAAGGAAAAATAACAATATCTCTCTTCGTTTACCTTGTCACTCTGCTTTTTAGTATGTGCCAGGAATAGCTTAATAATTCTTTTAGGCACACACTTTTCGCTAAAATGTAAACAATAAAGTGTATGCCAACACACAAACGTTCTTTCGAAATGTTACCTCGGTTGATTTGGAAACGATAGAATTCTGAGATGACTGAAATCCTTCGGGTCTATAAAGAAAGGATGATTTCCTACTGGGATTTCGTCGAAAACAGATTTGGATTATATTGATTATTTATTCAATACCGATATGCACCATCTACACCCAAAGGCCACCATTGATTTCAACTGCTCTTTTGTCTCCACCTCTTTTAGTACATTAACGAAGCTTGACCAGAACTCCTTTAGTACCTCTTTAGGATAATCCCATTTTTCTTTACTCCACTATTAATATGCTTTAATGATCTTAAAATCTTAAAACCGTTTATCACTCATCCTATGCAATTGAACCATATATATATACATATACATATATATATATATATATATATATATATATATATATATATATATATATATATATATATATATATATATATATATGTATATGTGTATATATATATATTATATATATATATATATATATATATATATATATATATATATATATATATATATATATATATATATATATATGTATATGTATGTATGTATGTATATACACATGTATATGTATATGTATATATATATATATATATATATATATATATATATATATATATATATATATATATATATATATATATATATATATATATATATATATATTCACACGCATACATACATAATGTGTATATGCATTCATACACATCTGTGTATCCGTGTATTCCTGTGTTTGTGGTAGTTTTATGTTCACTAGAAAAGGAAGAAATATAA
>NC_089742.1:24983149-24985649 GCF_040412425.1 Macrobrachium rosenbergii | reverse complement strand
CAGTCGCGGAGGATGCTCCATTAAGGTATCGTGCTTATGTGAGGACCTCATACGAAGTTTTTCAAAAATAGGGAACTGGAAAAAGTGTCATTAATGATGTTGAAGACGTTACTGCTTCTCTTTTCATATTGTGATGATGGAAGGAGGTCTGATCCTCTCAGCTATTCAAGACGTTTATAAGTGTTTGAAGTGGAATAATGGCATTAAATTGCTATTTTTTTCCATTTGCTTTATGGCATTATGAGTTATATTTTATGGTTTTCGATATTCAATAAGGTTTTCATCTTTCTTCCTGGAAAATGAGCTTTTTATTACCTTTTGAAAATGGCCGCTTCACGAGTAGGTGAAAGACGAAAGACGACAGCATACGGAAATTAACGAAAACATATTCCATGAGATACGATTGAAAAATATTGTTCAAAGGGAAACTGTACAAGATGGTGGAGCTGGAAGTTTCTATTCCCTTGAGCAAGAGAAAAATGACTGAATGTTATATCTGAAAGGGACAATAAAGAAGAAGAACCAACCATAAAACATCCTTGTACATAGATTGATAGATAGATAGATAGATAGATAGATAGATAGATAGATAGATAGATAGATAGGGAAATTAAAGCTCCAAATACTCATAAAATATTTCAATGAATATGTCATCGTAACACATGCTTGAGTGCGAAGGGACACATACATACAAACTTACATACATACCCACACACACACATTTTATATATATACATATATACATACACACACACGTATACACGCACACACACACACACACACGAAAATTACACATTTATGAAGACAACATACCGGACGCTGAAAAGCAAAAATGTATAATCTAAGCAGTTTGCCGTCCGTTTCATATTAAGCATTGAAGCGTTTTCTGAGCCGGAATAAATGATCAAGAGAAAAGGGGGAAGAGAAGACAAAGCCTCTAAAAGCTACGAGAGCATAAGCTCGGGAGAAACAGAGATCATGAAAGTAAAAAACGCATTAGGGTTCAGTTTGGAAGAGGACTTGTTAGGGGATTCAGACAAAACCCATTTCGTGATCTGTATGAATGCTTGCAGAGGGAGAGGATGTACTAAGGGTGATCGAGTGATCGTTCATTTATTCTCTCTCTCTCTCTCTCTAACTTCTAACACACAGTAATATATATATATATATATATATATATATATATATATATATATATATATATATATATATATATATATATATATATATATATAAACTTTTTATCACATCAACGTGATTCATATACAATCAGTAAGCTACAAACGTCCTTTAATATCCAATTCGCTCTACCTCGAAATAATATATTTTCATATATGTTACCGAAGGGGAATTTTTTAGTTGATAATAAGTTCGTCGTCCCATGGGCTCGAACCAGCGAAGGACAAGAACTCAGGACTACAGTGCACGCATTAACCCACACGGCCAGCAAGTGAGGTATAAGTGGATATCGGCTCCCATATACAAATCCCCGTCGAACTCCACTGTAGTCCTGAGTTCTTGTCCTTCGCTGGTTCGAGCCCACGGGACGACGAACTTATTATCAACTAAAAATTCCCCTTCGGTAACATATATGAAAATATATTATTTCCGAGGTAGAGCGAATTGATATTAAAGGACGTTTAGAAGCATTGATTATATATATATATATATATATATATATATATATATATATATATATATATATATATATATATATATGTGTGTGTGTGTGTGTGTGTGTGTGTGTGTGTGTGTGTGTGTAAATACATATATACATGCACACTTAAATTTCAGTACGAAAGTGGAAAGGAAATACAAAAACTACTCATTACTGATTTGCAAAACAACTGGGAAAAAACTGGTCCACGGATCTGGTATTGTTGAGTAATTTATTCATTAGCTGCCTAAAATATTCTTATTGACCGTGTTTAAATTGAAATTGCTTTATCAATAGAACTTTTATGGTTTCCGTATGTGCCTACCAAAAGTTAATTGGTAACACGGTGCCCTTTGGCACCAGAAGGTAAGCATTACTGATCTTTGAAACAGATTTTAGACGTTTAGTTTAAGGAGCAGTGGATCACCATAATGTTTGAAAGTTCATAAAGAAAGAGAACGACCGATGCCGGAAGTAGATGATTTATTCAGTTCATCAAAGATGCAAAAATGAATTATCTTGCTAATTTTCCAAGACCAAGAGTAAAAGGTCTGTATGTTACTGAATTTTTAAAAATTTATTTTATGTTAATTGAGCTTAGACCACGTTTATATTGGTAGCTCATGACTATTTATATATATCCTACTCGATTATAGTACGCTGCATTTGCTGTTAAGAAAGCCATCAACAGCTAATGAAATATTCTGCAAGTGTCCTAAAAAGCAGACAAGCCCTAACTATAAAATAAAACTTGCATATCTGGAAAGCATCAAACAGGGAACAGAACGTATCAGTGTTGATATCCCTTGCATTTTTCGTACTCCGAAACTCAGCTGGAAGTCG
>NC_089742.1:24950649-24978149 GCF_040412425.1 Macrobrachium rosenbergii | reverse complement strand
CTAAGAAACCAGAGAGGTGGAGGTCGCCTTTAAAACCAGTCAATGACTTTAAATTGAATTGATTTACAACCCAAGCAACCAGGAAATTAATATGAAAGGCTGACTAAGCAGCAAGCAAGGTACATGCAATGTGCAATAAAAGCGAGACAATGCGTAGCAAATAAGGGAATCTGAAAGGGCTACAGCCCTGAAATAGTTTGACACACAAATGAATTTATGGCAGTTGAGACTGGTTGAATGATTTTGGGTAGTTAGCGCAACATGTTTGCAAAGGAGGAACTGTGTCCAACGCCCCTGGACCACTGAATCAGAAGACTCTTGAACCAGATAAGAAGATTCTGGAAGAGAATTCCAGGTTAGCATTCAAATCAAATGACTTCCTCTCACATGAAAATACTTATGCAGGATGGATGAATATATCAATTAGATTTAATTAGCACCTGGTAACACTATGGTAGGACTGCTCTAATTATTATCACTGAACTAAGTTAATTTGATCTTGGGACAAGTCATGAGGGCCAAATGGAAGGAAGATGAACTGAGGAATGATATAATTCATAAATAATTTAATTCCATTATTCACAAGGCAAAAATATGAGGGTGACAGAACCGAAGTTCAAGATAACATGGCAAGGGTTATTATTATAATTATTGTAAAATTAAGGATACGTTAGGAACAGATTGGGAAGAAGTGTTTTAAAATGAAACGATGTTGCAAAAATTTTATTTAGAATATTATAAGGATAAAGGCCAGAGCGCAAAAAACGTCTTAAGTAAAGTAACGGCATTAATGATTTTTCAAGTTAAATAATCCGATTCTACATATCAGCACCAATAATTCAGTCAGAAAAGTTGAGTGTTCTTTTTCTCAAATTTTAAATCATCGATTGTTGCATCACTTGATCGACGACACCAGTAGCCATCAGCTGTTTCTCTCCCGTGCACCCAATTCCACTTCTCATCGTTCACTCGCCGATCGAAATACCATTTCTTTTCGCCCCCCAACGTAAAACCTAACGAAATATTTTGATAGTAATTTGAAAACCCTTTCCACCATATAACTTGTCATGACGGGAGCTAGATACTAAATTACATAAATACCAAAAGTACATTTTAGAAAAAAAAAGTAACTTAGCATAATTTTTCAAAACGTAATTTATCATAAGAAGGAATTAGAGTATTTTAAATCACACAACGAATACGTTCCAATACAAATACGCTCTCAGAGAGAGAGAGAGAGAGAGAGAGAGAGAGAGAGAGAGAGAGAGAGAGAGAGAGAGAAACTCTAATATTCTTCCATTATACCAAGAGGAATACTAAAATTAATAAATGAGTATTGGAAAATAAACCTACTAATTCATAAAGCCAAGTACAATAATTTTATTTTTACCCAAAACTTTGATCTTTTAGATCCCCTATCAATTCTTCCTTTTACTCATTCACACATAATGTACGAATTTACTTATGCGCCTGTGTTCGCTGAATTATCTCCCATATCTATTTTCACATTAAGTTCTTCAGCCAACGGAGTGAACTCTCGTGCGTTTCACAGAACGAACGTACAACCATTTACTAACAGTCATCAACTGTCGTGCACGAGTGGGTTCCATTATCCAAGACTTGCGTATACCACAAGTACCAAATCGCGCATTGAGTGCAAACCCCAAAACTTTCCTTTCCGCCCAAGGTTTCCACTTCCACATTGCCACTAATCTGAAGCACTGCCAACGACTTAAGTTACTGAAGTGCTTGCCTTTCCACTTTCCCTTTTACTCATTACTCACATTCTGCCTCGGGCAGAGTGCCATTTCCTTAAGTGCAGTTTGGTTGCACTGCCTCTTACTGTTGTTCTCCGGAACACACCGGCACCCCAGTGCCACCAAGACATAGCCCTCACATATAAGTCACTGCACCTGTACCTGAGATACAGAGTGCCAACGACAGTGTATCCACCCATAAGGACCTTTGCTCCTTCAGGATCACTCCCACTTTACCAGCACATCTGCCCAAAAGGATCATTACTCCTTCAGGATCACTCCATCAGTGTGACCTTTGCATGGCACACCCAACTCCAGTGCCACCTTATTGAAAAGGTGCCACACCACTGAAGTGCCACCAAATTACGGGACACTTCCCCACTGTCACAGACCATTTCCCCTAGTCATCCTAATAGACTATAACCATGTCATTAGAACAGCGCCAAGCCCTCATGAACATGGGCAAGGAAGCAGGTTACACAGGACGGAAACTTGCCTGGTGGGTGAAAGAACAGCTGGATGACATACTCCAACTGGAACGAGAAGAAAGAGAAGCTCATAGGAAGTACGAAGAAGCAAAGACAGCAAGAGACCCACCTCTCAAGGAGAAAAGGAGTTCGAGCTGTAGAAGGCTGAAAAAGAAAGTGCTGAAGTTATGGCGATCCAACAAGACTCTAACCCCACACCTGCTGCGCCAAATGAACCGATCTCAAGCATTAATTCCCTAGTCCCCAAGGGGACTGAGGAAGAGCCAGAAGCATGGTTGTAGGAAATTGAGGCACTCTTTGAAAATTACAACACCAAGACAGAGAGGGCCTTAGTGCTTGCCAAGCAAATGGAAGGAAAAGCTAAGGCAGTCTTCCGCTCACTGGAGAAGAGTCAAAAGAGGCAACATGGTCGAAGTTCGTATAGTCATCACGAAAGGCTACAAAATAACCCTGGAGAAATGGAGACAGCGGTTCCGAGGTCTTGCCAAGGAAGTTGGCTGGTTCTGGACGGAATGGGCCTGTCACAAGACCCAGTCTGGTACCCGCTGGTTTGACTCCCTGTCGTGCACTACCTTCGAGGACTTATTCAATCGGACCATGCTGGAGGATCTTTTCCAATGTGTGCCTGTGCCGCTTGCTGTGTATCTCAGTGATAAGCAGCCCACCACACTTATGGAAGCCTGCCGTATGGCCGATTCCTGGGAACCTACAACCAGTCCCACAGCACATCTTACCGGCGCACAGTGCCACCTAGGTACCTCTCAGGCTCGACTCGCCTGAAGAATGGACTGCCTAGCAAGCCTATGTGCACCCATTGTAAGAAGTTGGGGCACACTGAATCTGATTGCCGCTACAAGTTGGGCAACAATAGGCAGCCTCCTACCAACAACCAGAACTCCTCTCCCTCTACGCCCTCTCAATCTTCTCCACTGACAGTCACCATAGGGAAATCAGCCCATTCAAAGGGACCCTGCCGAGACTGTGGAACTCCAGGGAATTACACTACTGGGTATCCTGGTTGCCCAAAGCATATCCCCCCTAACAAGCACATCAACCTGATTAGTACCATGACCTCCACAGCCATGCCACCAAATATGTCCCACTCTGAGTGGGTGTGGACTCACTCCATCTCAGTGGCACCCCTGGTTGGCTCTAGCTTATCAGTGAACCTGCCAGTTATGGTAGACAATGGCTCAGATATTATCCTGATTGACCGGGCCCAAGTGCCAGCAAGTGCCACTGTTGACGAAAAGACCAGGTGGATGATGACTTGGAGAGAGGAGCAGACCAAGACCATTCCCACAGTCAAGCTTCAGGTGACCACCCCCTGGGGCCCGCAACCTCACAGCCTTGGCGTGGTGAGCAAAATCAAGCACGGAGTGTAGTTCCTGTTTGGACAAGACCTCCTCTGGGGATGTCCTTCCCCAGTGCCACTCTGTTGCTTAGCTACCTCCACCAGGGAGGTTTTAACTCAAAAACCACCTGACTGGAACAATGCCACCATGATAGGCATGCCACCATCAGCCCAACCTTCTGCTCACCGAGGCGTTCAACAGAAGGGGCACTCTTCGTGCAACTCCAGGCCTAATCCTCAATCCTCGCAAAAGGATGGCCACTGAAAGTTTCCTCCCTCGCCACGAAAGAAAATCGCCAGGTACTGCTGCTAGGCTTGTAATGTAACAGGGCACTCCGCGAATTGGGCAAGGTGCCCTAGGAAGCAAAAAGCAGCGGCCACCACACCCTGAACCATTTCAAGAGGCTCTGCCCTCCACCTAAGACAGGAATCTCTGTCTCACACAACCTCAGGTACACCGAGGGGTTTTGCACCCCGGGATCCCTCGTCAGCCAAGCCTGACTCCAATTTTCTGCCAGTGCCACTTGAGAGCCCTGAGCAGTGACAAGCTCTGTCTATCGCGGATATAGCACCTCCACCAACCTTAACCTCTGTGCCTGACCCCGAGTTAGTGCCAATGCCAGATCCAAGTCATGTCACGAATCCTCCTAAGGGAGATCCTCCAAACCTCACTGAATTGATCATTGCAAATTGTGAGCCTCTGACCCCGAACATTTCTTCTTCTCAATCACCTTCATCTGCCGAGTGTGAACCTCTGGCAGACCTTAATGCTCCACCTTCTATGGTCGACCAGGAACTGTCCAGCTGGGATGCAGATGCTGGTTCTACCCTAACGACAGTTGTCGCAGCAGCCAATGTAGGGAGCCTTCCTGTAGCTCCTAGGGTTACCTCTGGTCCTGCTCCTGATGGCACTTCTGGGATTTCCCCAGAGTTGGTGCCCTCATCACCTAGGAATGGCATAGCCAGACCTTGGAGGGACCCAAAGAAGAAGAAGAAGGGTAGGAAGAGATCCAATTAACCAATAAGAGCTACAAGCTCTCCTTGGTACTCGTGTCCCATTGGCACAGTTCCATTTTGGTCTCAGAGTGATCCTGGCACCTACCCAGAGGAGGTAGCATGCGTGATCTCTGCCCAAGTAGACTAACTTCTAACACCCTAGGCATCTTGTAGTACTTACCTTGTTAATAACCTTATGATAAAAATATCCAGTACTCAAGCCGGTACACCCTTGACTGTTTACCATAATTAAGCCTTCAGGTTGCTCATATCCAAAGTTATTGCATGTCATTCCGTAAAGAATTGCGTAATCCATACTTCATTGCATTTAGTTAGGCCAGTGTCATTTAATTTAGTGCCAGGGCCATAGGATAGTAGACCATGTCAACAAGACACATTTACCATGTACCTGTTGCCTAGGAGTAGAGTTCCCTTGTCATCAGAGACAGCCAGTAGAAGTCTGTATATACCTTTGCATAGGCAATAGGCTCTGCTGAAGTAAGTAAGCAAAATCAGTATCCCTTCCTAGCCGTTAGGTAGGTCCTTTTAGCTAGCTGCAGTGCAAAAGTACAACTCATTCAGGGAAGCTAACTGACTAGTCGATACAAATAACTTACTTAGCCAAGGCCTTCATGCCCAAAACTGAGTGAATGCCTTATTAAAGGGGGAAGCTTTCACTAGAAAATTCCTCCCTTTAGCCCGTTAGCTAGGAAATTAAATTTAATGGCGGCTGGAGGAGACTCCACTGGTGGGGGTGAACTTATGTAGTCCTACCCCCATATCGCCTGATTTCGGGGGGACCATGCTGACCTCTTAGCCCCAGCATCCATGATTTTTTTGGGTGGGTGGGGAGAAATCCTTTAGGGACAGAAGGGCAAGCTAGGACCACAATTGGGCTGTTATACTGAACCTATTAGTCTTAGCCATAAGACCTATTTCCATTCGACCTTTCTGCTGGCTGAAATTGCATTTCAGATCGACTGATGTCTTTGTGCACCACGCTGGAAATTGAATGGGAGACGCATTGCGCCCTGGCTGGACGCACAGTCTTCTGAAGGGACCAAGTGCATACATCGTTAGTGCAGTCCTGCTGTTATTCACACTGGCAAGGTGTCAGACTTCTGCAGCCAAAATTCGTCTTTTGCAAGCAAGCTTTATGCACAGATGCAGTAAGGTATGTCTGAAGTAGCAGCTTACTGCCAATATCTTTCTCTTCTCGTGAATTTCACTCCATTTACAGTATTTACAACTTTCCATTCTCTTAAAACAAAGCCCCTTTACTTCCCACAGCCTAGCACACAAATTTGGCCCTCATGACTTGCCCCAAGCTCAAATTAACTTAGTTCAGTGATAATAATTAGGGCATTCTCATCATCGTGCATAAGTAATTTCATGTGAGAGAAAGTAATTTGATTTGAATGCTAACCTGGAATTCTCTTCCAGAATCCTGTTATCTGGCTCTTCGAGTGGTCTGCCCCTGCCCCTGTGAACCAAATAGCCTTAGACGTTTGACTGTCACCTTGCTACGTCCAAGAATCTTTTGATTCAGTGGTCCAGGGGCGCTGGACACAGTTCCTCCTCTGTAAACTCTGCCTATAAAAGAGTATAAGCTCATATTTAAATTTTAGGACGAATTTATCCTTTTCTAGTGGAACAATGTTACACATGTAATATAATTATATATATATATATATATATATATATATATATATATATATATATATATATATATATATATATATATATATACACACACACATATGTATATATACATGTATATGCATATATATATATATATATATATATATATATATATATATATATATATATATATATATATATATATATATATATATATATATATATATATATATATATATATATATATATATATATACTAGCTGATGTACCCGTTTTGCACATTAAAAACTCAAATCATAGAACACACCCAGACCGTAGAAAACACCCAAAGCTTAGAACACGCCCAAAACGTAGAACGCACCTGGATATTTATTTATCCCTGCCTTTTATTAGACAGAAAAAGGAATCAAAACTATCTATATTGTAATATCAAAGAATTTCTATCTATAGATTTTTAAAAATATAAATACAGTATACAAATTATAAAAAAAATAATCTTTCACAAATTCACTATAATGCTACTTTAACACAAAACTTGATTGTAAACAACATTTTTAATTTCACTACCAGGAGCAGGTATAAATAAATTCTTTGGTGAACCCACCCTTGAGTAAGCAACATAAAGTTGACAGTGGGAGAGACATGGTGATCTGAAATCCACTCCACAGTACTTAATAGACTGTCCCTGTGCCTTGTTGTTCGTGATCAAGAATGCAAGTCTCACTGGAAATTGCAGTCTCTTAAAATTAAAGGGGAGATCCATTGGAATGAGTGGTATCTGTGGGATAAAAGCTGTTTCATCTTCTCCCTTTCCTGTTAAGATAGTTGTTTCTATTACATTGCCCAAAATTTTTGGCATTTTGTATTTCACCCCTTCTCACCCCCTTTACCTATCGAGGCTGAACTTGGACTTAAAAGGCATCAGGAGTATGGGTATCAGTATTCATCTCAGCGACCTCGAAAATTATGGATTAGACACTAATGTCTGTCGTTTTTGGTTATTTTTACATGTCACCCCCTTCAAACCCCCACCCCACTCACTTTGATGCCAGTGATGGCTTACCCCACAGTATCCTTTTCCAGATAGTAAGCCATATGTATGCCAAGCTTGTTTGAAATTATTGCTCTATATGTCTCAGAGTTATGCTTGAACATACAAAAACACACACACATACACCCATTTGATGTACACACACACATACACACACACACACACACACACACACACACACACATATATATATATATATATATATATATATATATATATATATATATATATATATATATATATATATATATATATATATATATATATATATATATATATATATATATATATATATATATATATATATATATATATATATATATATATATATATATATATATATATATTATATTTCTGTGAAACACATTCCCATGTGTTCATTATTTCCATCGTATCAAAGTGAAGGGGTAATTCAAATGCAATGATACAGACTGAGACTGAAGGGTTGGGGAGTTGGGTAAAATTTGCCTCTATGTTGGGCTTCAGAAGCCTGCAGGGCAAAAACCTCAGGTTCCAACTTGTTTTACGACTTTGGCAGTTGAGTCGGTACCACCTTGGCATGTCACTCGGGAAACTGAGGTTCGTTCCTGGTGTAAGTCAGAAATTTATTTCAGTGAAACATTTCCTCATATGTTCATTATTTCCTTATGTATATATTACATGAAACATACGTACCGGGGTCTAAGCGATGTCAGGCAGGGCAGCCGATCGAGACCACAGGTCTACCCCAAAGCCAAATCAAAAAGTCCTTCAAAAGAAGGCATCGTGCTTACCCCATACAAAAATGGGAATAAAAGCACGTTAAAAGAAAAAGAAGAAGAAGAATATATATATATATATATATATATATATATATATATATATATATATATATATATTCACTCTCGTTTATAGTTTTTATTTTATTTTAAATTTATGGATGTGTTGAGATATATCAAAACGCTCCATTTTCTTCTTCTTCATCTTTCTAACCTGTATTCCTTCTTCCTGCGAATTCGACCATTTCAGTACTCCTCCATTTATTTTGAGTCTTCAGGTATAGTTCAAATTTTAAGTTTATCTAAAAGTAGTTTAGAACCTCCGAATAGAAATACGATGTTGTTTTGACGTACAGATGAATATATTTTTATTATCACATCAGAAACTTGTAATTATCAAGAAAGTTGTCTACCTTCATAACCATCAATGTGTCGTTTTCTCCTCTTTTTCCCTCGTAATCTTCATTCCAGCTCTCTAATGACAACCCCCACCCCCACCCCCCTAATGGCTGTAAACGCGACATGGCTCATTTCCCTTATGTCCCGTCTAGGCTTCCTTTTCATTAACCATCATCCTCCCTTTTATTATCTTGCTTCCCTTCTTCTAATACCGATAACCACATACTGGAGGTTTAAAGATGTTGAAGATCATCGAAATGGTGGAGAGAGAGAGAGAGAGAGAGAGAGAGAGAGAGAGAGAGAGAGAGAGAGAGAGAGAGAGAGAGTCAACACCATCATGTTCATAATGTCCTTAGAAGCCCATTTTTTTTTTTTAAATTGCCTGCTTCCAAAATCATTTTATATATATATATATATATATATATATATATATATATATATATATATATATATATATATATATATATATATATATATATAGAGAGAGAGAAAGAGAGAGAGTAGATGGCGTTGGCAGAGGCAATCACTTAGAGATTATATTGCCCAGATAACCGTCACCCTTATGTGGAAAATATATATAATTTTAATATTTATCATGTTACCTGCGGCGGCAATAATGATAGCAGAATTACGAACAATGTTAAATATATTCTACGTTATCCGTTTTTAACGGAAATCTGTCAATAACCTGTTAATAATTTTTGTGTAGTTGCTAAATACAAACTATATGCTCTGTTAATACAACGCTCATCGTTCCCCCCTCCCCCCTTCTCCCTCCCATTTCATCTGATCTGATACCCGGATGAGAGTGTAAACTCTCCCGGTATACATATCATTATATAAAAAAACAGAAGTTAATGTCACTGTTTTCTATAATTACTAGAAAGAGCATGCTTGCATCGGAAATTTACGATACCATTTAACATTGTAATAACTTGATACTTTGCTCTCTAAAAGAAACATGCAACTGATATGTGCTAGTGAAAGCCTTGCAAACGTATTGTATACTTAGCTTTTAGTGAACCTTGACACATCAAATGATTGTACGACAGGAAATGAGCTTTAGAACATTCGTAATAATGGAACACATTATTACTCTTTGACAGGGAAAAATATCTGCTCCAAACCAGGGACGAAATGAACCCTGTTTGTGTGTGTGTGTTTTGTTTTATTTTTATTTTTTCATGATATGAGATACGGATCAAATATAAGGTTGACGGCAGTAGGTATAATTACTCAAGCATTTTTGTAAAAATGTTATTTGTTATTCAGTAAAATTTTAAGAAGATAACGTTCGGCAAATAATCATAAAATTTCCATTATTATTAGGTTTTTTGGCATCAATAAGAGCACAATCCATCGAAAAAAAGTGCTCATAATGAACTTCATCCAGTAAAATGGAGATAGAACACCGCTTGAAAATAGCTGTGTTAATCGATTCGGGAAATACCATTGAATGGAGAGATATCCGCATTTTATTGGATGACGAAATCGGTTGATCCTTAACGCTGCGACTTCCACACGGTATCTGGTTGACCGTGATCCCTTATCTACAGTTAGTTGCAACAGGCTGTGGATTCTAATGGCATTTTGAAAAAAAAATATATTTATATAAACATGGTTCCCCGTGTTCACTTAATCCTTTATGCAGACAACCAAACAGAGAAACAAACAGAAAGTGACAGACTGACAAACTGAACCGAAGACGTAACTTATTGATGGATATTAAGGAAGAGATTTGTTAAAATCTGTTTATGATCAGTTATCAGACGATATGAAATTACATTCAGATTTTAATACGACGAAAGAGGGCGCTAGTTTCACTTCCAGTTAGGGTCCACAGCCTGTTGCAACTAACTGTAGATAAGGGATCACGGTCAACCAGATACCGTGTGGAAGTCGCAGCGTTAAGGATCAACCGATTTCGTCATCCAGTAAAATGCGGATATCTCTCCATTCAATGGTATTTCCTGAATCGATTAACACAGCTAATTTCAAGCGGTGGTCTATCTCCATTTTACTGGATGAAGTTCCTTATGAGACTTTTTTTCGATGGATTGTGCTCTTATTGATGCCAAGAAAACTAATAATAATGGAAATTTTATAACTGTTTGCCAACCGTTATCTTCTTAAAATTATGACGAAGAATAAATAAAATTTTTACAAAAAAGCTTGTGCAGTTACGTTTACTGCTGTCGTTTCATTTCTTTTTATTGTCACTGATGTTCATTTAAAGAAAATGGGATCTGCTCTGCCTTTGTAAAAAGGAAACTGAAATATAACAGATATATAGGTAATTGCTCTAATTACGTCATATCGTTCTAAAAGAAAATGTAAAACTGAATACCCGCTCAAGAAACAATTATTAGCTTCTGAAAATCACCCCCTTTCTCATGACCTTTATGATCTTTTTTTATTCAATCCTCAGTTTTTTTTTCTTGCATTTTTTTTTATTTCCGCTGTATATAAAAAAATGTAAAGTATAATTCTATATTCCAAGATATATCTTATTTCTGCTATTCAGACTTTGTACATTCATCAATCACGTTACGTCCATTTTTATGGTCCGTATTTATTCCAACTCTACGAAAATGGGTTTTACTTTTCTGTAAAAGATATTTGTCTAGATGACTCTTTGTCTGTCCGTCCGTACTTTTTCTGTTCGCCCTCAGATCTTAAAAACCAATGAGGCTAGAGGGCTGCAAATTGGTATGTTGATCATCCACCCTCCAATCACCAAACATACCAGATTGCAGCCCTCAAACCTCTGTAGTTTTTATTTTATTTAAGGTTAAAGTTAGCCATGGTCTCGCGTCTGGCACCATTATAAGTGCAAAAAACACAGGCCACCTGCGGGCTGTGGGTGAAAGTTTCATCGGCCGCTGATGAGAGTTTCATGGGCCGTGGTTGAGAGTTTCATACAGCATTATAAGCTCTACAGAAAACTCGATTGCTCATTTTTTACGTGTTTGAATTGTAAGTTGGTTGCGATGTAGAGTTTATTTAGATGTTATTTCTTCATTACAAAAATAGGAGGCCTCTGTCGAGTACTGAAAGTCGATCTCTGGACGTCAGATATAAATATTAATTTATTTTTCACTATACTGTTTTATGACAGCAACACGAAATAGCTATCTAATTTAACTCTTTTATTTTGATAATGTTACATAGAGTGATTTATTAAAAGCATAAGATTGATGATTTATGTAATTGTATGGGTGAATCGAATGCAGTCAACTACATTATTATTATTATTATTATTATTATTATTATTATTATTATTATTATTATTATTATTATTATTATTATTATTGTTGTTGTTCTGTTGTTTTTGATTGTTGCTATTATTATTAATTTATTAATTATATAGTTTTATGAATTTTTTCATCATCACTAGTATTGTTGTTGCTGTAGGTGATGATGATTATTATTATTAATGTTGTTGTTGTTGTTGTTCTGTTGTTGTTGATTGTTGATATTATTATCAATTTATTAATTATATATTTTTATAAATTTTTTCATCGTTATTAGTATTGTTGTTGTTGCTGTAGGTGATCATCATCATCATTATTATTATTATTATTATTATTATTATTATTATTATTATTATTATTATTATTATTATTATTATTATTATTATTATTTATTTTGTTGTTGTTATCACTATCGTCGTACAAACAATTGCTGAACATCACAGATAAAAAAAATGAGATGCTAAATTACGTGAATAACAAGCAAGAAAACTAACAAAAGCAGATGATGAATAGACTATAACAAATTCAGACAAACGATGAGTATAATCCATACAGTATCTACGACACATCTCTTCATAGTTATATGTTCACATTCCTGTATCCTTTATAAAGGAATTCATTTTAGAATTTCGATTGTTAACAAATAAGGGCTTCATTAAATGTCCCTTATATCCTAAAACAATTAATCTTCGAGGATAAATTTAAGTAGATTTGTTAGAGGGTGACAGTAGTTCAGAAATCGTGCACATCCATCTTTATATATATATATATATATATATATATATATATATATATATATATATATATATATATATATATATATATGTGTGTGTGTGTGTGTGTGTGTGTGTGTGAAATTTTATCACACCGTGATTTATATACAATCATGAAGCTACAAATGTTGTTTAATATCAAATTCACGCTACTTCGGGAATATTCCCGATGGGGAATTGTCGCGGAAGTGAATTTATAAGTGATAAATGGATCAGTACTGCTGGGTCTCGATCCCTCGACACAGTTACCTTCCAACAACTCCAGTCGACGGTCTACCCACTGAGCCATCAAGAGAGGTATAAGTTAATGCCGAATCTGCTGTACTTGTTTACCCGTCGAGAGCGTGGAAATTATACTTAGCTTCGGCATTAACCCATCTCCACCAAGACAGCTCACTGGTACGTTTGGAACACGCAGCTCTTATTATGAAATTTTTATCACACCGTCGACTGGAGTTGTTGGAAGGTAACTGTGTCGAAGGATCGAGACCCGGCAGTAACGATCCATTTATCACTTATAAATTCTCCTTCGGTGATAATTCCCCATCGGGGGTATTTCCGAAATAGCGTGAATTTGATATTAAACAACATTTGTAGCTTCATGATTGTATATAGATCACGGTGTGATAAAAATTTCATGTGTATATATATATATATATATATATATATATATATATATATATATATATATATATATATATATATATATATATATATATATATCATGCAATTACAATCTTTTCCAATTAAAATTTTCAATAGAAGACTATTTTAATAGTTCAACTCTCTTGGCAATCTATGTAAATTTCACCATTGCTGAAGTTATAATTACGACAATTAACTCCAAAGAAAAACTATCCTTGAATAACGTATTCTTCGGAAACCGATATCGTATCGGTGTTTCCATTTGTGTATTTTTTAAAATTTATTTTGTTGTTTAGAGGGGGATCAGCAACACAGATTTCAGTATTTGATATTGACTTGCGAATTAGATTTTTGTTTAACTAATGTTCATGATTATTATAATTTTATCTTTTTTAATGGATTAAGACTAAGTAAGTGATTATTTAAATAACAGACCAACGTCTTCTGTGCTGCATTTTCACCCATTACAGCCCACATCGATCAGAGAGAGAGAGAGAGAGAGAGAGAGAGAGAGAGATGAATCATAGGAAGACAACTGCTGTTATTTCATTCATTCTCATTCAGTTGAGAGAGAGAGAGAGAGAGAGAGAGAGAGAGAGAGAGAGAGAGAGAGAGAGAGAGAGAGAAGGTCATTCAGTAATTAAGCTGAGTGAGAATCTTCGGTGTCCAGGTATAGGAAGAATGAGACTTAAATAGTAATTGTTATGGAATTTCAGTCATTTTTATTTTTTATCATTTGTTTTAATGGGGAAAGGGTTAACTATGGATCAAGGATAAACGGACGAGGGTTTGAAATATACTTAAATACGAACACGGATGTGAGCATCGACCCAGAATAATTACCACGAAGTAATGAATTAGGCTAATTCGTAATAAATGGTAGAATCAGAAGAGTTCATGAGATCTTGACAGAGATCAAATCAGAATCCAGAGTTGTTTCTAATTTCGGGGACGTTACGTACCAGAATATTTATTTTTATATTTTCCCAGAAAAAAAAAATATTTTGGTAGAGTTTTTATTTTATATTATG
The DNA here is from genome assembly GCF_040412425.1 of Macrobrachium rosenbergii. Classification (NCBI taxonomy): domain Eukaryota; kingdom Metazoa; phylum Arthropoda; class Malacostraca; order Decapoda; family Palaemonidae; genus Macrobrachium; species Macrobrachium rosenbergii. The sequence continues at coordinate 24,964,002 of NC_089742.1, read as the reverse complement.
AAATTCATTGATGGTGATGGGATTTGTTTTTTTGTGATTTTTTTTCATTGATATACTTGTGCATTATGTTTATAACCACCAATATAATGGAAATTTTTTAAATGAAAGGTTATGAAAAACAACGAGTAACAGTAAATTGTCATGCAAACAAAGTCTGAGTAAACTGAGAGAATTGACATTGCAATTCTCATTTGAAAACGGGTATTTCATATTTTGTATTATTTATATTTCTCTAATTGATATAATCCCAGACAAAGTCTGAACTAATGTTATCAATTTCAATTCCATACATTTTTCGTACTTTCCCCCAGTTGAGGCTAACCACCTAGAGTGTCTTTGGAGGCGCACTGTAGCCGGTACTGAAATGTTTTTTTTTTTTTTTTTTTTTTTACAGAGGAGTCCTTTCGGCCCCCAACTAACCTTTGGGGAAAGGAAACTGCCTCACGAAGATATCGCTGATTAACATAATTTACTGGCAAAACAATATAGCAAAGTGTAAATAATGCTTTACAGGTGAGATAGTTTGAGAAATTTAGCGAGATAATGAGAAATTTACCGTCCTTGTGTATGTTTTACGTTCTTCCCCAAGGGGTTGGTACTAAACAAGACGGAAGCTCCGCATGGCCCCGTGTTTAGTACCAGTCCCTCGGGGATGAGCGTAATGACATAAAGAAAAGACGCTAAATTTCTCATCGTCTAGGTAAATCTCTCAAACTACCAGACCCCTACTACATTATATACACTCTTCTGTATTATTTGGCCAGTGAATTTATATTTATGAGCTACGTCCGTCTCCTTTACATTTACCATCTTTGTTATGATTCTAATGAGAGTCGAGGCGAATGACTCATTGGTCTTATTTGTATTGTCTTTTCGATATTATGAATCCTTGTTTTAATTTTTCCGTTTTTTTTAACTATATAACACCGTTAGATTAAAGCAACATTATGTGTAATTTCCACTTATTAGATAATATTTCAATTTTTTTCCTTATTTTTAATTTTTGTGATGTTTAACTGTATGACATTAACACAGGTATTAAAGTAGCAATCTGTTTAGTTACCACTTGTTAAATATATTTCAGTTTTTTCCTTGTTTTAATTTTTGCAATGTTCAGCTGTATGCCATTTGCACAGTTAGATATGAAAATAAACAATATGTTTAATTTCCACTTGTTAGATGTATTTACATTTTCCGTTGCGTTCTATTGATACAAATTAGCCTTTTGTCGCATTCCATGGGGATGTATTTTACTAAGTCATGATAATAATGATGACAGTATTAATTACCCTGTAGTTATCTGTCTACTTACCATCATAAATCACGTTTCATTATGGCAAAGACTTTCAGGTGAAATATGATTCTAAATTGCAAAGTTAGATAATACAAATTTTGGGGGGATATTTTATGCTGTTTTTATTTCTTCTTAACATGTACATTAGGTCGATTCAGAATCATCTGAGTAAAATCTACGGGCGTTCATGGGTACCTCCCTGTCAAATTTAATAAAATAATGGACTTCTGCACAGTTTTTAATCAGAAACATTTTCAGATATTATTAAAGCACTGCAGATAATTAGCATAAATTGCTTCTTCCTGTGCGTTTTTTTTAATAAACATTTATTTCTTTCTCATCTTTCATAGCACGCAACACTTAGTTAATACTCCCCAAAGGTGTTTAACGGTTAAAATTAAAAGGAAACCTTTTATGACTCTTAATTACTAAGGCTGTAGAAGTAGGGGATTCCCTGAGAGGTTTTCATCCATTTAAAACCGTAGGAGTTACGTCGTTTTATTTTGCTCGCTTTGGATATGCGTGTCTTGCTATGCTGTGGTTGTTTTCATTATACTGTGGTTTTCTTTTTATTTCATGATCTCAATACACAATTTTATTTTTTCTTGATAGAAAGTCGAAACTAGGCTAATGACGCTTGATAATGTGGGTTTCTAACACATCTTCTCGGTATTTCTGTGTTTCATTTTTAATAACTTGAGTGGGAATTTTATGACAGTGCAGTGGCAATAGCAATTATTATTGCAATGTAAATACTCTACAAGATGACCAGGGTATCTAGTGTTCTGTATTCAGTGTATCCTTGAGATATGCATAATCTCAATTAATTTTTTCCAAGAGTATATGTATATATATATATATATATATATATATATATATATATGTATATATATATATATATATATATATATATATATATATATATATATATATATATATATATATATGTATATATATATAGATATATATATGTGTGTGTTTTATGTCATGTATGTTTGTACATGTTTGTGTTTAATATATATATATATATATATATATATATATATATATATATATATATATATATATATATATATATATATATATATATATATATATATATATATATATATATATATATATATATATATATATATATATATATATATATATATATATATATATATATATAATATGTGTGTTTGTGTAGTGTATGTGTGTACGCCTGTTTGTGTTTATACGTAAAAGGAAGAATTATTAACATTGGAGAGAGAGGGACATAAAACACTAGAAAATAAGCAAAGCTCTGTGCTGCTTTTTGTATTTCCTTGAATTGTGAAGCTAAGTAGCTTTTCCCTGTATTTTCCTCACCTTGTGCTCCTTTCCTAAAACATTTAGAGAATATTGTAATAAACTTTTCGGTTGTTGCATACATTTTCATCCTGTAAATTCTAAAAGGTGAAATTCGCCCTTCTGCTACGCGTTAAAATCTTTGAAATGATTTTGTCACTCTTTACTTATACAGCAAAACAGTATATAGATTTATACTACAAGAATTTTCTACCTAGATTTCCGGAAAAATGTCTCTGTGTATTTCATTTATTTTATTATGCAATATTCAAGTTACACCTTTCTAATTTATATTATGTTCTGATAATTAGTAGTACCTTCATTAAGGTATAAATGTATTAGTCGTGTACATAAATTGACAGTATTTTATCATAATATCATTCTTAATACATTCGCCAAGCTTAGGAATGTTTCTTCATTCCTTGTGCTTCTCTGATACTTATAGGCTTCCACCCTTCAAGAGGTATCTCATCACTGCCTGTCCATCTTTTCTCTTTTGATTTTTTCTGACTGGGCTACCCATGGACAATGGGCTGCACGTCACCTTGACCTTTGACACCAAAAAATTTATAGTTTTCGTTTTAGCGCCTTTTTGAGCCTTGTGAAGTCACACACACACACACACACACACACACACACACACACACACACACACACACACACACACACACACACACATATATATATATATATATATATATATATATATATATACATATATATACTTTTTATTACAAAGTTCATAAACAGACTAAAAATACGGCAGCCTCAAAAAACTAAAACTATACGACAATAAAAAGAAAGAAAAAACCGTACGTTTTCTGGGGAGAGGCAAACAAAATTTAATTGAGTGTGATGAAATAGAAAACGAGGTTTCTCGTTTGCAAACACCGAGCTCGATTTTGCATTTCCCCTTTTTACGTTAGATAAATGAAATCGTTATCCCGGTCTGCGTGTTCTTTAAATTATGTTGTTCGATAAACGTTGTTTTCATTTTGAAATAAAGTATTCATCGGTAAACTTAGTTTATATCGAGTTCCAAAAATATCTAGAGAACTGAAGAATCATTATTGTTATGTTATTGGCAATTGATTTTTATTAGCCATTCTCTTACTTTTTTTATTTACTTTCATTCATTAATTGTTTGTTTTTCTGTAAGGTTTATCTATAGTTCACTGGTTCTTTAGTATAGTTCCATTTCACAATGCCGACATTGTGAATAATTATAGATAAAAATTAGTTGCTCATTATTAATTCGTAATGCATTTTAGGCATAGAGTATCAACTGACAAAGAGAGACAAACCTCACACCTATTATGGTGAAAATTGAACTCATGATAAATTTCGAGAAAAAATTGTAAGAAATGACAAAACTTCATAAAATTATACTGCTTAGGTTAAAGTTCTTCTTTTAACTGAGAAGATTTGAGGTCTTACCAATGGTTCGTTGATTGCTAATTGATCGCGATTCCTTCATATTCTTAAATGTAGTAAGTGCCGCCGCCGTTTGGAAGTTGGTAAGTTTATGTCAGTAAAGGAAAGATGGTTATTCTCAATCAAAACTTTGATGATGACGTTAACATTACGACTTTCACGATAAGAATACAAGCTGAAACAGCTTGTCTTTTTTGTTTTTCCATTGAAAGGCAAACTCGCAGTAATATTTGGATTAATATGTTAGTCTTGACTAATCTCGATATCTTCAATAGAATATATAATTATCATGCTTTCGCTTAGTCTTTTAATTTTACTGAAATGCTTATGAAAGTAGAAAACTACATACAAACTTCACACGTTACTAAAGCTTTATCTGATTTACATTATAGACGAAAATGCTAAAAGAAGGGTCTGTTAATTAATTCGGTTCATGATTGAATTATTTTATTATTCACTCTGTCAAAGGAAGCGAGACATGAGTGAAGGAAAATAACGAAGTTGCATGACAGAAAAGTTAAAGAATAACTTAAATACACAACAAGGAATAATTATATCTGAGTGCAAATGCAAATGTAAGTGGTACCATCCACTCCATCTTGACATAAAAATATTAGCGACATTAATGCAGTGAGTGGACATCTGTAAAATGCTTGATCGCGTAATTCTCAAAGAAAAGGGAGATAATATGCAACAGACAGTTGTCAACATTGCATCAGATTTTGGAGATGACGCCAGTGGACAAAATGTAGGAGAGGAAAGAGTTTGTTGTTTCCTTTTATCAATCTTCGTTTGCTTAAATGAATTATTGCCAGACTCCTTAACTTTCTATTTGGTACCTTCGTATTACATACAGTTCCCCCTTGGCAAACAGAAAATTATTTTATTAATTTATTTATACGTTATGTTTCAATATTTCTTTAGGAATAATTTAATTCACTGTTAAAGGTAATAGGAAACTGGATAACGTGATACATAGATTGATAGATTTTGTTGTTATAAAGTTTTGTTTCATGTCAGAGAGAGAGAGAGAGAGAGAGAGAGAGAGAGAGAGAGAGAGAGAGAGAGAGAGAGAGAGAGAGGGAAAACTAAATGGATGATAAGAATTCTGATTTGTTATGCACTAATTCTTACTGTAACTAGCGGCACGTGTGTGTGTGTGTGTGTGTGTGTGTATATATATATATATATATATATATATATATATATATATATATATATATATATATATATATATATATATATATATATATATATATATATATATATATATATATATATATATATATATATATATATATATATATATATATATATATATATATATATATATAGAGAGAGAGAGAGAGAGAGAGAGAGAGAGAGAGAGAGAGAGAGAGAGAGAGCCTCGATGGCCAAGTCGGTTAGAGCAGCAGCCTCGGACTTCTTAGAAGTCTGTGGCGCGGTTTCAAATCCACAGCCGACAGGTCGGAGAGGCGGACACTTTGCTATCCGTGTAGACACCCCGGGATTATGTATGTAATCAACGAATAGGTTTGCTTAAAAGCAATTGTTACAGACTAATACACACAGAAACAAAGCCACTCCAACATCTTCTAAAAACATAACAGACACCTCACACGTCTCGACTGTCGACCTAACCGCGCAACGACTCTTCGCTGCTGGGAGAAAGGGCGCTGGTGACCGGTACAATACATGTACATACACTACTGGAGTCTAAGCGGTGACAGGTAGGGCAGTCGATCAAGACTGCAAAGCCAAATCAAAGTCCTTCAAAAGAAGGCATCGTGCTTACCCCATACAAATGGGAATAAAGCACGTTAAAAGAAGAAGGTATATATATATGTGTGTGTGTGTGTGTGTGTGTGTGTGGGTGTGTGTGCATATATATAAATATATATATATATATATATATATATATATATATATATATATATATATATATATATATATATATATATATATATATATATATATATATATATATATATATATATATATATATATATATATATATATATATATATATATATATATATATATATATATATATATATATATATATATATATATATATATATATATATATAATATACGTGTGTGTGTATGCTGCACCTGACAGTTGCATGATAATGCTGAATTTCAGCTCTCAAGCAGGATTTACAGTAATTTCATATGTGCATCCCAATATACAAACGCTACAGCAGGCATGCATATATGTAGCATTTACTTCCGTAGTGGGGTCGGTAAAACTTGTGTTTGCCGCTTCTTCACCGCCTATACATCTTTGGCTGTTACTGGAAAAAAGAGTTGGCTGAGTCGGTTGAGCTTCGGACCGTCACTCGATGGGCCGGAGTTCAATTCCCCCTGCCGGCTGATGAAGAGTTAGAGGAATTGCATGTGGTTCGGATTCCACAATAAGCTGTAGGTCCCGTTGCTAAGTAACCAATTGGTTCTTAGCCACGTAAAATAAGTCTAATCCTTCGGGCCATCCCTAGGAGAGCTGTTAATCAGCTCAGTGGTCTGGTAAAACTAAGGTATACTTAATATTTTAACTGGAAAAAAGAAAAACCTTTCTCAAGGATACGTTTTACTCAAATTTTCTAAAGTACTTCATTCTAGGATGGAAAACAAAAAAGAGACCTCCAGTCTTTTGTTTACTCACTTTGAATTTTATTATCAACTCTGATATCAAGCGCACATGCATGTTTATCTAAGATATCTCTGGGTTATTTTCAAGTCTGTGTAAACAGCTTGTTACAGCTGCATTCAGAATCTGATTCGGTGAGCGCTTGGCAGTTGTACAAGGACTGCATTCTATTATGTTTCTAATCCTGTCGTCATTATTCCAGCTTGTTATAGGAATTGTGTGGACTTGTATACTTGGTGCATTGCTTCGAACTATTCGCTAGAAACAGTGAAATTGGATGTTAACATTCTTTCAGATGCACATAATTATTGTTTTATATGAACGTGCTCTGCTGAATATAACAACAGTAAATTGTACTGTTCCTTACGAAGATTTAGGAATTAGCTTTATGTTTATAATAATCTTTAATCCAGGATTTGGTGTTAGAAAATCTAGGGCCGTCGATGGGAAGGGTGGGAATTTGGTATTCCCGACATGAAAAGATTAACCTCGGAAGCCTTGACGGTGTAAAATTCAACTTTGTAATGTATTGTAATTAATACAATACATTGCTGAATGTTGCACGTCTTTAGTATTATATATCTTTTCACAATTGTTTCACATTTTCTCAAATCTAAAACCAAGCAGATTTTATCGTACGTGGCAAACGACCTTTTCTATTTGGAGGAAAGCGTAGGAGAACAATGTTCCAGCAGCGATGAAGGAAAATACAGGAATTGAGTCGTGTTAATTCTCACCATTTTACACGTGAATCAAATCTTTTAGGCAACATACTGTTTTGTGGCACTAACATATGGTTTTCATTCAACAATTTCAATGTATTGAATTGCTGTGAAATCAACACCTTTGGCAAACGTTGTTATGATCACGGTTAGAAACTTGGGTCGGGTGCTTTTTGGCGCGGTTTTTTTGGCGCCGTTTTTTTGGCGCCGTTTCTTGGGCTCCAGATTTTTTGGCGACAAGTGTTTTGGCGCCCACACTTTTGGCGCACCAAATTTTTTCACCAAAATAAGAATGAGAATATCAAGAGGATTACATTAAAATAAGAAGAAAATTTGAATGTTCCATCACAATACCACACGTCAGAATCTCGTAAAAACACAGTCCAGCTCTGTCTTCCGAAAATTAAAATTCTTTCGTCTGATAGACCATTGTCACCAATTAAAAAGTTTTCATGCTCACCATTGTTTTTCATATAAAGTTTGTATTCATCTGGGATCACTAATTCACAAACATTGACAGGATTAGGAGGAGCGAGGCTCAACTGATTTCTCCTTCTCTTTATTATTTGCTTCATTAAATCTAAATTTGGAAGTGCTCCTTGAGCGGCTTGAGAAATATTCTCTGTACAAGAACTTATAATTACCGAAGGGTGATCTTGGCAGTCTTCAGCCCGACTCTTTAAACTAGTTTTAATAGCAGCTACTTCTACACTTGCTATTGAAGCACCATGAGAATGTTCATTTATTTCATTTATCATTTCATTGTCCTTAGTGTGGATACGGGCTTTGCACTCATTCTTATTTTCACATCTCCAAAACTTTGTACTAGGGTCCTTCTTGCTATGCTTATCGAACACATAAAGATATCCATTATGCGAATATTTGGGTTTATTTTTCTTACTTAGAATAAGTTTAGCTATTTCTGTAGATGGGTTCAACTCAACTATTCTTAAATTTTAACATGTAGGCGGTAGTAAAAAGCTGTTTCTGTACTGTGGAAATTGCTGTCAAGTTAAAGAGAAACAGATAGATAGATAGGCAGTTAAAGAGAAACAGATAGATAGGCAGTTACAGAGAAACAGATAAATAAGCAGTTAGTAGTAACAGGCAATTTCTATTCTCTCAGAATATTTTAACCTGAGAGAGAGAGAGAGAGAGAGAGAGAGAGAGAGAGAGAGAGAGAGAGAGAGAGAGAGAGAGAGAGAGAGAGAATTATTTTCTAATTTTTGGCGCCAAAAAAATCGTCGCCAAAAAAACTCGTCGCCAAAAACCCTGGAGCCCAAAAAACGGCGCCAAAAAAAACGGCGCCCAAAAAACGGCGCCAAATAGAACCATTCCGTAGAAACTTACCACAGACATCAACACTTACAGGTTTGCAGAGCATTTTAGATTGTGAAGAAGCAATTAATCATTTATCAGTGACGGTGTTAGAAATGGTTAAGTTTACTCGGCAAGTAATATATATATATATATATATATATATATATATATATATATATATATATATATATATATATATATATATATATATATAATAATGTGTGTGTGCACTAGCGCGCGTGTGTGTGTGTAAACAACGACTGAAATGAAGATAAAAGTAATGCTCAAATTTCCCTGTTCCCTGAATTCAGTATGAACTACAGATTTATGTGTTACTACGCCAAATTTTTCGAACAAAAACAAGATTAACCAATATCGGTTTCCGAAGAATGGGCTATTCGTGCACAGAGTGCTTTTTTTTCCTTATTAGCTTACTTCTGAATTATTACTTAGGCACTGATGATATTTGAGCAGATTATGCAATATTGAATTGGATGAGAAAATTTAAAGTAGATAACGATTTAAAAAAAAAAAAAGAATAAGTCAAAAATATTATCAAATAATCCATTATTGCTTGGGATTCTATTATGCAGAAATTTGCGTTATTATTGTACAAGAGTAACTCTTCCATGCAGTCATGATGATTACTTTTTATCTAGTCAACGAATAGTAATACAGCTTTCCAGTATAATAGATTTTTGAAAAAAACGAAGATATTAGAAAAACGGAAGTACGAAATTGAGAAAGCAATTTCATATTTCACTTCGGAAATGTGATATCAGTGAAAATGGAAGACCACTTCAACAAAAGTTATGAGTAATATCAGTGAAAGTGAAATTTCACTCCTTCAAAAGATACTCGAATTAATTGCGTAATTCAAGACAGCGGTGAACACAGTTGCAGATATATGATCGACTAAATGGATATAAAAACTATAAAAATCAGACATCTGAGGGCGTTATGTAAATGTAACGAGAGGAATATTGAAGAAGTAATTGTATTCGGTGCACATTTCTATTAAGTCATTTTCTCAGGCTACTCGAACCCTGAAAAACTTTCTGATAGTGAAGATTAATTTAGGTCTGGAATACAATTAAGTGGCGTTTTGTACTTGGAAAAGATTAGAGAGAGAGAGAGAGAGAGAGAGAGAGAGAGAGAGAGAGAGAGAGAGAGAGAGAGAGAGAGAGAGAGAGAGAGAGAGAGAGATTACTAAGCATATACATATCAAAATTGTTCACCAAAAGATTCTGGCAATCTTATATGAAACAGAATATGTAAGAATCTATTTTAAAAAAGCAGACCCAAATGGATTATAGAGCTAGATTGATATGGTGAATGTATATAAGTCTTAAAATTATTTGTATTAATTAAAAAGATTCGGTATTTGACCCATTAAGAAACATTAATCTTTCCTCACTGGATGATTGGTAAGTGATATGAGTGACATATTTTAATGAGGTCCTTGTGTTTTAATAATAGAAAAATAAAATTAATTACTTTGTAACCTGTGTACACCAGATCCCAAATTATGAAACACGAGTCAAACTAACATTTTGTTGCTTATTTATGTTTTTGGTTGCTTTATATTTATGTTATATTAGATTTTCCCTTCCTCCCCATTTCACTTATTCACGTAAGGATATTCTGATTTGTTTGCCTAACCTCGAAAATGAATAATAATAATAATAATAATAATAATAATAATAATAATAATAATAATAATAATAATAATAATAATAAGTACTGCGGAAGATGGATGGTGGGTACCAGCCCAAGAAAGGAGGCAACAGAATTATCCATCAGGCCGTATGGTAAGAGCATCAAGGAAATAGATACCCTAATCCAGACTGTTAGAATTCTATCTGGGGACATTAGGATGGAGTATGGAATAGAAAAATGCACCTTGGTCAACATACAAAAAGGCAAAGTAACAAGGACTGAAGGGATAAAGCTACCAGACGGGAATAGAAACACATAGATGAGACAGGATACAAATGCCTGGGAATAATAGATGGAGAGGATACAAAACACCAAGAGATGAAGGACACGATCGGGAAAGAATATATGCAGAGACTTAAGGCGATACTCAAGTCAAAACTCAACGCCGGAAACATGACGAAAGCCATAAACACATGGGCAATACCAGTAATCAGATACAGCGCAGGAGTAGTGGAGTGGGTGAAGGCTGAACTCGGCAGCATAGACCAGAAAACTAGGAAACACATGACAATACGCAAAGCACTACACCCAAGAGCAGGTACAGACAGACTATACATAACATGAAAGGAAGGGTGGTGGGGGGGAGGGCTACTAAGCATAGAGAACTGCGTCAACATTGAGAGCAGAGCACTGGAGCCATATCTGGAAACCAGTGAAGGCAAGTGGCTAAGGAGTGCATAGGAAGAAGGGCTGATAAAAGTAGACCAAGACCCAGAAATATTTAGAGACAAGAGAATGAAAAACAGAGGAATGGCACAACAAACCAATGCACGGACAGTACATGAGACAGACTGAAGAACTGGCCAGCGATGAAATTCCGGCAATGGCTACAGAGGGGCGAACTCAAGAAGGAAACAGAAGGAATGCTAACAGCGGCACAAGATCAGGCCCTAAGAACCAGATATGTCCAAAGAACAATAGATGGAAATAACATCTCACCCATATGCAGGAAGTGCAATATGAAAGATGGACCATAAACCACATAGCAAGCGAATGTCCGGCGCTTGCGCAGAACCACAAAAAGAGGCATGATTCAGTAGAAAAAGCCCTCCACTGGAGCCTGTGCAAGAAACACCAGCTAGCTTGCAGTAATAAATGGTACGAACTCCAACCTGAGGGAGCGGTAGAAAACGACTAGGCAAAGATCCTCTGGGACTACGTTATCAGAACAGATAGGGTGATATGTGCTAATAGGCCAGACGCGACGTTGATTGACAAAATCAAGAAGAAAGTATCACTCACTGATGTGGAAATACCATGGGACACCAGAGTAGATGAGAAGAAAGAGAAAAATTGATAAGTATCAAGGCCTGAAAATCGAAATAAGAAGGATATGGGATATGCCAGTGGAAAGTGTACCCATAATCATAGGAACACTAGGCACGATGCCAAGATCCCTGAAAAAGAATATGGAAAATATATTAGATGCCGAAGTAGCTCCAGGACTCATGCAGAAGAGTGTGCCACAGCGCACATAGTGAGGAGAGCGATGGACTCCTAAGGAGACAGGATGCAACCCGGAACCCCACGCTATAAAAACCACCCAGTCGAATAGGATGACTGTGATAGACAAAAAAAAAAAAAAAAAAATAAATAATAATAATAATAATAATAATAATAATAATAATAATAATAATAATAATAATAATAATAATAATAATAAAGTGACGCGCTTCTGCCTTATCATTTGAAAAACGGACATCTTTATGTTTTTTAAGTTATTTACTTCAGATGTAATGGTAAGTAAATTGTTTATCAAATATCAACCTTTTTATGGAGTATAGTTAAGCATAAACCATTAATAAAACAAAATGTTTCCATGTTTAATACAAAGATCAACATTCAGTACTGGACGAAATTCTTGTTTTTTTTTTATATTAGTCCAGTAGTTTGTAAGTACTTGTTATGACTAATTGCATGAGTCCATTAAAGGCCTTACTGCTGTAGCACAGTTTAAATTAAGATAGAACGTGCGTCTTTGATCCAAGAAAGAACAGTATTTTGTCAGCAGTAAAAATACAGTTTTTTTACCAATAAAAAAAAGCTTTTCACCAGAAATATTCAAAGAATATTTTTTCCAGTTTCGCAACGTAAAACAGTTAATCCTTTGATCTGTTACCTCAGCATTTTATGTAACTCGGCCGAGTGCTGAAAAATAGGTTCTAAGGAAAATAGTCATTATACTATTTGGTTATAACTGCTTATATTTTCGATATTACATACATGTATGCGATAATAGCTTTCATAACTTCCAGTCCCATTTCAAGATATTCTTGTATGAAGAACTGGCGGTTTTTAACCTATTTAGCTCACCTTCTACCATATACTTTTCCTTTTACTCTCCAAATTCACATTTAACTATGTCATAATAAATACTTGATGCACACGCCAGACATTCCAAAATAAACTCTTGACACACACACAAACACACAGAGTTCCTTGTCAGAACACACACTGCCGTTCCCTTGTCGATCCCATTATCTTGTGCTGTATATGAGTCAAAATTGTTCCATACACCTTTCTATGCTGTAGGAGTGGTTTCAGCCGTGCCCCACGCAGTGACAGACCAGAGTTCAATCCCAAGGAGGTGAAAAAATTAGATTAACTCCTTGGAAAAACAAAATTGTGTCTGTTGACTTGAACAAGAAACGAGGTACGTGATGGGTAACAGACTATGGTGATGTGGCATTTGACATGCAACCTTCATCCATATGGGGTATATACCTGGAGTTGCGATCCCTATACCTGTACAATGTGGTTCGACGGTCTTAAACCAGGGCGGCGCTGCAAAGCCTTGCGACTATCTTTAAAGGTCTGGTAACCTGCAAATTGAACATACCATATATATATAAATTGTGTAATTATGCAGCAAACGAGCTGAGCCG
>NC_089742.1:24943149-24945649 GCF_040412425.1 Macrobrachium rosenbergii | reverse complement strand
TTATTAATCTCCAAAGATGTGGGCTTCCCCCAAAGAAATCTTTTAAGCCTTTTGTCTTCGATTACTTCTCCATAAAACTTTGTTCTTTAGTATTGTGCAAGAAATCCAAAGGCTACAGGGACTGAAGATTGTCTTGAAGCCTTTGGAAGCCCCAGAAGCCTCCAGAATTCCCAGAAACCTTCGGAATTCCCAGATTCCCTACTGTTACCCCGGGGATGACAAGAATGATCCAGACAAGATCCACTTGTAACATAGAGGGTATATACCTGGAGTTGTGATCTTTATACCAGTACTATGTAGTTCGGTAGCCTTCCACCAGGGCAGCACTACAAAGCCTTGTGGCCATGTTTCAAAGTCTGGTAACCCACAAATTGAACAGGGGCTTAGTGCAATTGTGAATTTCTTTTATCATTAATGTTTAATGAGTAAGTGTTTAGCGAATGTTTAAGGTTTAGTGAGTAAGTGCTTAGTGAAAGTTTATGAGTAAGTGTTTAGTAAATGTTTAGTTTAGAGTTTAGTGAATGTTTAGTTTAGGGTTTACTGAATGTTTTGTGAATGTTATTGAATGTTTATGTGTAAGTATTGAGTGAAGTTTTAATGAGTGTTTAGAGTTAGTGAATGTTTTGTGAATGTTAATGAATGTTTATTGTGTAAGTATTCAGTGAATGCTTAGTGAGTCTTTAGGGTTTAGTGAATGTTTTGTGAATGTTAGCGAATTTTTATTGTGTAAGTATTCAGTGAATGTTTAGTGAGTCTTTGTAGGGTTTAGTGAATGTCTTGTGAATGTTAGTGAATGTTTAGTGTGTAAGTATTCATTGAATGTTAAGTGGTTGTTTAGTGAATCTTGTGAATGTTAGTGTTTAGTGAATGTTTAGTGCGTAAGTATTCAGTGAATGTTTAGTGTGTAAGTATTCAGTGAGTGTTTAGTTATTGTTTAGGGAATGTCTTTTGAATGTTTATTGAGTGTTTAGGATTTAATGGGTGTTTCATGTGGAAGTGTTTAATGAGTGTTTAGGGTTTAGTGAAGATTTAGTTCATGTTAGTGTTTAGTGAATTTTTAGTGTGTAAGTATTCAGTGAATGTTTACTGTGGAAGTATTCAGTGAATGTTTGGTGAGTGTTTAGGGTTAAGTGACTGTTTTGTAAATGTTAGTGAGTGTGTAGGGTTTAGTCTGTGCTTAGTGGGTGCTTAGGGTTTAGTGAATGTTTAGTGTGTAAGTATTCAGTGAATGTTTTGTTAGTGTTTAGTGAATGTCTTGTGAAAATTAGTGTTTAGTGAATGTTTAATGTGTAAGTGTTTAGTGAGTGTTTAATGAGTGATTAGTGAATGTTCATTGACTGTTTAGTGTTTAATGAGTGTTTAGGGATTTAATTAGGTATTTAGGGTTCAGTGAGTGTTTGGTGTTTAATGAGTGTGTGGGGTTTAGCGAGTGTTTAGTGTATAGTGAGAACTTAGTGAGTGTTTAGTATATAGTGAATACTTAGTGAATGTTTAGTGTATAGTGAGTACTTAGTGAATGCTTAGTGAGTGTTTAGTGTTCAACGAATGTTTAGGATTAAGTGAGCATTTAGTGAATGTTTACTGAGTGTTTGAGGTACAGTGAGTATTGAGCGAGTGTTTAGTGTTTTATGAGTGTTTAGTGAGTGTTTGTGTTTAGTGAGTTCCTAGTAAGTGTTGAGTCTTCAGTGAGTGTTTAGTGTTATTGAGCGTGAATGTATAATAAGTTTGAGTGTTAAGTGAGTGTGAGTGAATAGTAAGTGTGTGTGTTTAGTGAGTGTGCATGTATAGTAAGTGTGAGAGTTTAGTGAGTGTAAGTGTATTGTGAATGTTACTGTTTAGCGATTGTACGTTACTGTTTAGTTGATGTTTAATGGCTGTATGCAAAGAAAGTCCTGTAATTTACAGGAACCATTTATGCTAAGTTCTGCTTAAAAAACAAGGGCAGATGCTTAGGCCTTGACCACAATGGTTGGAGTGCTTAGGCCAACCTGTTTTTGTAAGGTAATTTTTCTCTGTGAAATTGGTCAAATAATAATAATAATAATAATAATAATAATAATAATAATAATAATAATAATAATAATAATAATAATACAGTATGCGACTATGAACTGGACTGAGACCTTTCAATATGGCCGCCCCGAGGTCACACGCTCGGCAGGGAGATCGCCACTCCAGTGACTGACAATCTATGCCTTTATCCCAAAGGAATGTCAGAAACCCGGATGGTTAACGCCTTCTGGACTCGCCTCTCACAAACTTAAAAAAAAATGTATTTTTGTGTTTGTATGAAAACAGTGTGAAGTAAGAAGCAATAAACGTTAGCGTTAAATGCGACACTCAGTTCATCTATTAATGAAAATTCCTTAAATGAAAAGTAATAGCTGCCGAAGTTCATACACACCCTGTAACTAATTATAAGTTTTAGAATACAGAATAATACTAGGCCATAAATAAACTCTTTATAAAATGTCTGGAAATATTGATAAAATGTCAGTAA
>NC_089742.1:24913149-24933149 GCF_040412425.1 Macrobrachium rosenbergii | reverse complement strand
TATATATATATATATATATATATATAATATATATATATATATATATATATATATATATATATATATATATATATATATATATATATATATATATATATATATATATATATA
The DNA here is from genome assembly GCF_040412425.1 of Macrobrachium rosenbergii. Lineage (NCBI taxonomy): Eukaryota > Metazoa > Arthropoda > Malacostraca > Decapoda > Palaemonidae > Macrobrachium > Macrobrachium rosenbergii. The sequence continues at coordinate 24,933,038 of NC_089742.1, read as the reverse complement.
TATATATATATATATATATATATATATATATATATATATATATAATATATATGTATGTATATATCATATATTTAGTATGCATCTGTCAGTGAGAGAAATTAATATGACAATTCAATATAAGGGCAAGACAGTTCAACAAGAAACAATGAAAATATTTGTGCTCTTTTTATCACGCAACAGAACAAGAGGGAGAGAGAAAATGAGGGAAGCTGTTCAGGTGGAAAGTAAAATTTCACGATGTTCCCTTTTGTGCAATTAAACTTTTTCAGACGGGGTATTTTTTTTTTTTTTAATTGTAAGATTGTGAGCCGTATATCTAAATGGGTATTTTTTAGGCCTAACTGTTGGGGAGGTGTAATATGGTAGGAAGTATTTCTTAACAAGGTATATTTTTTCTCGTATATAAAATAATTTATAGGAAACATATTCTGTAATTAAGGGCAAATGGGAGTCGTTGTTCAAGAGCGTCACCAAGTAGATGATGATGATGATGATGATCATGATAATGATGATGATGATTATTATTATTTTATTATTATTATTAAAGAAGGGCAAATTCTAAAACACTGTTCACCTGCAAAGCAAGTGAATATAAAAAGATAGGCGTTTAATGCTGAGAATTTTGGAGATCATCGAAATTGCTTACCTCCTAAATTGAGTTTATGCAACAGAGCTTCGTAGCATTCACTTAAGCGCTTCGAAAACAAAGTACCCTATTACCTTTCATGTAAAACTGTTCATGGGTGTGTGTGCGTGCGTGTGTTGCGCATATGCGTTCGTTATGTTGTGTTGCGCTTTCCCAATGTTTGAATGACTCTGCTTTTTATTGTGTTGATGTTCTGCAGTAGCCGAGAACTCCGTTACTTATAGGACGCAAGATTCTTGGTAAATAATTCTTCTCACACTGTTTTTCTTTTTCAGGAGGGGGTTAAATTGATCTCGCCGGGCACTTTTTTACATTTTTATTCTTTAACACTAATCGTCACACGGCCAGCCACACTGGACTTAGAAATTTCTCTTGATGTCAGAGAGAGAGCGACACAGATCTTACTTAAAAGGGGTTCAAGTTAACTCTAACTAAAAATTGATCAGAATGAACTCTGGACCTATGTTGAATAAAACTCCGCCTCTTTGAGGACGTCTAGTCTAATCTTAATGGTTCAATTTCAACTCCCGCTTTTAGCAAGGACAAATCAGGTCAATTTTGCTGACCTTTTCATTCATAATCACTCCTTTAGCTCCTCCTTACTTTCCCACATCTCGAGGTTGGTTGTTGATTCAACTCCAATTTACTTGGTCTCATGGCTCATCATTTTAAATTATCAACACCGTCTCTCTCTCTCTCTATCTCTCATAATTCCGATCAGTGAATTTCATACTTATTCACTGTAGAAATACTTTCAAACTCACTGCATAACATCACTCGGCCACATACCTACATTGACTACAATGTACAAAATTATAAACTGAATCAATTAATGTAAGAGGTTTAACCATCTCAACACTATACAGAACCATTACAAAAATTAACTCTAAGCCAACCAACTAAGGTAAACCTAGCAATAATAATGTAATGTGAAAAATTAATAAAGTAGTCATGTAAGCAGGTGCATGGAAACAAAATCATATGAATGCCTATAATATACATTCAAAGAAAAACTTGACTATAGTCAATTACTTCAATGTCAATAATTTCTATTAATAAGCAATAAATGCAAGAAATATTATAATGCATCATAGTGCTAAACACAAACAAGACAAGTATGAATTTATATATCAAATACTCAAACTAAATGCAGAAAATTATGGCAAAGTAAATATATCAAATGCCTATTACTCTCTGGTTATCAATCATGATAACTTGGTAAAAATTCACACATCATAAACATATCTGATTGTTATTAAAAGAAATCATAAATTGTAAAATAAAAAAAAAATCAATCATCAAATGTTCAAGTGCAAGTCAATGGTAAACGCTATCACTCTTTAGGAAGGATTCTGTCCATCATGTCCTTGATTATGGTAAGCTTATTCAATATTAATTTCCTGACAATTATAAAGGAAATAAAAGCAAACAGTACCAAAAGAATGACATTTATGAATGACATGATAGGAGAAATCTCGGTCTTATATGTATGAAAGAAAGTATGAATCTCTTCTAGCTTTGTGAATGTCTCCAATTCCAGTTCTGAAAGCTGAAATTCGTTAATAACTTCAAACTGATGTACACTTTTAGTGAAATTTAAACTGTACGTTGTGAAGACTGTAGGTTTGTAATACAAATTATGTAGAATGACCAATTCACAAGCAGATGAAAATGAGTGTATGTTAATGAAAACTACTTCTGTTTTGTTTGACTTACAGTCAATCTTAGCATTTAATCTGTTTGCTGAGAACACAAAAATTTCATCATCAATGATTTGAGCCTTGAAATTTTTTGTAAACGGTAGGTACTTACAATGGTTCTTACCATTCTTGTTGTTTACAAGATCATCTAGACAATGAAGAGCACTCAAGGGTTCATAGAAATTCACAATGTTACAAACATATACACCATCATTAAGCATGACACATTCCCTGAACTCATGTTCGGGAATTTCGGTCACTAGGAAAGAATCACGCTGCAAGGCAAAGTGTCGAACTGTTCCTTCTAGTACAATGGACTTATTATCTACTATCATTGGGAATGGATAGACTGACATCAATGAGTTGACGTCTGGATTGTTGAAAGGGAACACTAGTATGATTTGATTGGCTACCACTTTCACTGTGATCATGCCATAATAGTCCACTATATTTTCTACTAGTGGCTTCAAGTGATTGTTCACAACACATTTCTGAATAATGGCTTCAATTTCACTAGGGTTATCAGAAAAGGCGACAGCAGGTTTTACCTGCCATCATGATTGCATTGAGTAATTCGTTGTATTCCAGAAGGAATTACTTGCTTCTATGAGCAGTTGCTCCATCATTTCTGTTTGATGGATTCTAGCAATTTCTGATGAAACATTATGGAGTGCACTATTCACAAATTCTTTCAGCACTGTGATCATTTTCTGATTTTGATTGACATTTCCTATTACTTTATTATAGACAGTGCCCTGCTCAGAAGCCCAATTTTCAAGTTGAGCCACTCTTTCCTTTAGCTTTTCAACATTACCATCTGTCGCCACTCCAAAGAGATTGTGTAAAGCGACGCCTATAAAGGGTATGAGTGATTGCTTTACTACTTTCCTTGGCATAACACTATCAATGTCACTCTGCAACTTGGAGAGCATGTCGTACAAATTTCTATCTTGGACGCTGTGTAATCCTGCCTGTATCTGATTGCTCAGCTGGACTAACTGCTCTCTCTGATCGATATTGGACTCCGTCTGGATCTTAACAATGGCTAGGTCCTGTATCATCTTAACCTTGCCATGTTCCTTGATGATGGCTCCCTTCCTTAGTTGTACGAGTGAGTTCACAATTTGACTCACTGCCAACCACCTAACAATCCATTTGCTGAAATAATGTTATTAAGCAGTAAAAATCTTATCAACTATATTTGTTTACCATTGCACTTGCCATTACCTTCTTCTCAAATTATACCTTGGGGTCATTGAAGATTCTATTTTATTATCTATCTTATCTTTATTAGACAAATCTGTCAACTGGGTAGACGACCAAGGTTCTGAATGAACTACTTTAATGTGGTTCCAATGTACAATAGATTCTCTCAAGGTAATCTCATGCATTAACTTGAATTTATTCAACTTCAAAACTTCTAAAACTCTATATGGACCTCGGAATTTCAGTGATACTTTAATATTAGGTCCTTCAAGAACATGATTGAGTACATAAACTTGTTGTCCTACCTTTAACGAGGGTATGGTGGATCTGTTATTGTAATACTTATTAGATTTTTTATGTAACTCCTTTAATCTAGCCCTGGTAACTCTAACTGTCTCATACGTACGTCTTGTCTTCCAAGCAACATAGTCCTCATAGTTGTACGTACGTCTGGGTGGTGCGGCATCATCCAAAAGTGAATTTGGCATTCTCTTTTGGTAGCCATACAAAAGGAAATGAGGAGTTTCTCCTATTGATTCATTTACTGTGTTGTTTAGAGTAAATTGTATGTCTTCGAGAGTCAAGTCCCAGTCTTCAGTGTTTGGGGTTACCAATGTTTTCAGAACATCCTTTATTTTGCGATTTGTTCTTTCTACTGCTCCATTTGAGCTTGGCTTATGTGCTGTTATTTGACATTTCTGTATCTCATAAAAGTAACACAGTTTCTTTAGAATGTCACTAGTAAATTCAGCAGCATTGTCTGAGAGCAAAACTTGAGGACATGAATGTCTGGTTATGATTCTAGACTTAAAGGCTTCTGCCACCGTCGATGCTTCTCGGTTTCTGGTTGGAACAATTTCTACGTATCTGGTCAAATAGTCAATGAAAACTAAAATCTGTTTATTTCGTCTGATGGTGTTCGGGAATGGACCTAAGAAATCCATTGTGACTACTTGAAAAGGATTTAATTCTGAAGGATACATTTCCAGAGGAGCCTTGACGTTGACATTCCCCTTATGTACATTACATATGGTACAGTTCTGAACAAATCGACTAGCATCTTCACTATATCGAGGCCAAAAATAGTTTCTAGTGATTGTTCTACATGTTTTCTTAATTCCAGGATGTCCTGATAACTTGCATGAATGGGTTAGTTCTAAGACGTCCTGTATTAGTGTATTAGGAATGTACAAACGTGAACAAGCATTTGGTTCGTCTGAAACTCTGAATTTTCCTCACCTTGCAAGAGGTTACCAATTACTTCCCTTATTCTAGAACCCTTTTTGTTGTTCCTGACGAACTTTGTCTAAATCTAGGTCTGTGATTTGACAACTGAAGGCGAAATTATGAGTGGTAATTTGTTTCTCGTTCTCTTCTTGTGATCTAGATAAGGCGTCAGCTAATGTGTTATATCTACCAGGTATGTATCTAAATTCTGGGGAAAATTCTAATACTCTAACGAACCATCTATTTAACTTCATATTATTGGTAAAAGCCCTTTTCTTGAAAAGATCACAAATGGGTTTATGATCTGTAAGAACATTAATTTTATGTCCTAGCAAAATGTGCCTAAATTTCTGTAATCCCCAGACTAAGGCTAAACATTCTCTTTCTGTTGTACTGTAATTTCTTTCAGCTGCATTCAAAACTCTACTGGCATAGTATACAGTCCTCATCCTTGTTTTATCCTTTTGCATCAAGACGGCACCTAGTCCTGTACTTGAAGCATCACAGGCTAAGTAGAATTCCTTCTCGAAGTCTGGATAAACTAGGATAGGATCTGTTATCAACATATCCTTTAGTGTTTTGAACGCTGTTTCCTGTTCATCTTTCCACTCATGGTTAGCATCTTTCCTAGTTAACTCAGTTAATGGTTTTGCTATGGTAGCAAATCCCTTTATGAAAGGTCGATAATATCCTACCATACCTAGGAATCTTCTTAGTGCCTTCAAATTTCTTGGGGCTGGATAGTCCATAATAGCCTTAATCTTTCCTTCTTGCATTTTCAAACCATGTTCACTGATAACATGTCCTAGATATTCTAGAGATTTCTTTATGAACTGACATTTCTTAATTTTTACCTTTAAACCGGCCTTTCTGAGCCTATCTAATACTAATTCTATTGTCTTGAAATGACTCTCTACATCCTTACTAGCAATTATTACATCGTCAAGATAAGCCGATACGTCTTCAACATCTCCTAAGATTTGCAGCATTAAACGTACAAACGTTAAAGGAGCCGAAGTAAGACCAAACGGCATTACCCCGAATTGCAAATGTTCTTTGTGAGTACTGAATACCGTGAGATGCTTGGATTCTTCATCGAGAGGAACTTGCCAATATCCACTTAGTAGATCGAGGCTAGAAAAAACCTTGGCACCTCCTAATTGAGCTAACATGTCATTAATGACTGGCATTGGCATTCGATTAGGGACGGTGTGGGAATTCAATTTCCTATAATCAATTACCATCCTCCAATTACCGTCTTTCTTTGGAACTAGCAGTAAAGGTGAATTATAAGGTGACTTAGAAGGAATTACGACTCCATCTTCCTTCATCTCTTCAACCATCTCATCTACGATGGGTCTTTGACTTATTGGAAGTTTGTAGTTAGGTACATAAAAGGGTCTAGCACCTTATTCTATGACTATTTTGTGCTGCAGGACATCTGTCCTTCCTAACTTATCTCCTGTTACCGCTACAACACTCCTATATTTCTCTAATATCTGTATTAACCTGTCCCTACAATGAGGAAAATCTGTATTATTTACTTCCCCTTCTAATTTAACTTTTGTGTCAGCTACAGAGACAAATGCTTTTTCACTTAGGGTTAGTAAAGGGTTAGTAATCACAATTCCCTTACAGAATTCTATGCCGGCATGCAATTCTAGTCTCTTGTCAGAATAATTATACACATAAGTCGTGCAATTTCCACCAATAAGTCTTACTAGGGAATTGTCCATTTTCACAAAGTCTGGTAAGTCTTCATTAACTAATAACACATCTGTATCACCTAGGTTTTTATCTGTTACAATTCTAAGACAAACCTTTGTCAGACCTTGTGGATGAAGTAGAATACTATTATTTAATTTAAATTTTACAAGATTATCATCGGCAGTACTAACTAAGCAGATTTCTTCTGCATTCTGTACATCGGCAGTGTAACAGACATCAGTATCATCTGAACTTTCATCTTTTGGTATCACAGAACTTATCTCTGTTATTTTCAGGTTGCCTAACAGCAACACCTCATTGAGATACTTCTCTTCCGTATCTTCTCCTATTATTAGGTGACTACCTTCTATTAGCGTGCCAGGATCGTCAGGTTGGGAAAAAGAACTAAGTTCTTCGGAGGTATCTACTTGTTGTGCACTTGAGTCATCAGGTTCATACCTGCTATCTGAGAATTCCTCCTGAGTGGCTTCTAGGCTTTGAAAAGCAGTTTTACTATTTTCTCCTATTTCTTCTATCATTGAATTTCTACACACTGTCCTACCCAGGTTAGCATTAAATTCCATTTCTATCTGTTGGATGTCTACTTCTTCAGATGAGGCTGTCTCAGGTAAAGTGATCAAGTTTATCTGAAACTGTTCCTCTTCTTCAAGAGAGCAAACATTTCCTCTATCAATTTCCTTGATAGTTATTCTTCCATTGCTACCATCTAGTGTAATTCCACATCTTTTCATAGCCTGGAAGGAAAATAGAGCTTGAGCTGGAAAATATTTCTCTTCCAGCACCACAAACTCTTCCCTGTATTTCTTATTTGGAATTTCTATCTCTAAATTGACATTGCCTATAGCCCTTATTTGCTTTCCAGCGATCCCCTTTACGGTCCTATAGGATTTTCTCATTTGGGAAAGCTCACAACCTATATGTTCTGTTAAAGTGCCTTTATCTATGATACTTACAGTACTGCCTGTATCCAACAATATGGAACTCAGTACACCTTCTAAGTGTACTTGTATGATAGGCAACTCTTCCTGACACGTATTAAAATTCTTTACAGAAAACACTATTTCATTACTTCGAGTAATGTCTATTGGGGACACATCCTTATTCAATGTCACTATTTCTTTCTGTAAGGATGGACCTTTCTGCTGCGCTCTCTGTGATTGTCACTGAGAATCTCCTTGATTTGGGTTACTGGGGGAGGTATTCTGATTATTAGGCTGAGTATTGTGGTTATTTTGAGACCCCTGAGAATTTCCCTGTCTGTTGTACCAACAGTTCTGGATTAAATGTCCTATCTTATTGCAATTCGAACACCATTTGTTTCTTCTTCAATTCTGTGTTGTATGGTTGGAATAACCACAATTTCCACAATTTAACTCTGCCTATTTGACTGTGGCCTATTATTCCCTGAATTTTGGCCTTGACTAGCTCCCCTCTGTCCAGGAGTCCTGTTATTTCCACTGTTATTTCCATTAGTTCCAGTGGTATTCCCATTGTTACCTCTATTTGGCGGCCTACCTTGATTGTTTCTGTTTGATTGATTAAATCTCCTATTGTTGTTCCCACCGTTTCTATCAAACGAATTTCTGTTTCCCTGATGCCTAGACCTAGCTTGCCCTGATTGGTTTCTACTGGACTGATTGCTATTATTTCTTGGGCTTCCACTAGCTACGGTTCCCGTAAAATCTGCACTACTACTTGATGAATTCTGTTTTACTTTCCTTTCTATGTACATCAAGGTTTGTACAATTCCATCATTTGGCTTCCTATCACAGTACTTCTTTAAGGCTACTCTTTCTTCCTTACCCAAAGCATCGTAGATTGGTCCTAATGACATATATCTAAGTACCTTGGATATACTAGCTAAATCTGTTTCATCATCATCAAATTCATCCTTCCTTCCAACAACAATTCCTACAGCTTTCATATCTGTCGTCACTCTATCTATAGCTTCTTCTACTCTAGTGGCTAGAACTAAGTGATTACCCTCATATTTCTGATGATGGAAAGTTCCTATGTTGTACCATGGATCTTTCTGTGCTTCTGGTTGCCAAAACTGTAAGCACTGTTTCTTGAATTCGTTAAACAGAGTAATTTTCCTAAAAAGTACTGAATGAAGAACTGTATGTGCATCACCATGTTCCATACTAACATACAAGAGTGCTTCATCTATTTTCTTTCTTTCATCTGTGATACCAGCAGCTGAAATTCTGCTTTCTGTGTCTGCCAACCATCAATTTACACCATATTCTTCTAATCTACTTTTATCTACATTACTTGGGTCTACCGTTCCACAAAATCTAGTGGCTTGGGTGATTACCGCGGCTTGCGCCATGGTATAGCCTCTAGGTACAATCGAATTTATTGGGTTAGTGGGTACAACTGAAGTGTTAGGCGCACTCGGTAAACTAAGTGGGGGACCCTGACTATGAGAACGGCTGGGTCTAGTATTACTAGGATCAATTTGTCTAGAAAGTCGTTCAGGTACAGGTCTTAGGTTATATTGAGTCTGGTCTTCGCCTCTTGTCTGTTGCAGTCGGGAAATTACTTCATCAAAAGAGTCATTCATATTAACTCATAAAATATTCAATGATTCCAAGAATGAAAAATGAATGAAAAAAAAAAATTGAGAAGCAGGTACTTACTTCAGTTTCATGTTGCCTAAATTCTTAGTGACTATATTCCACTTGACAATTGCAATTCAAATTTTTCCTAACTCATTCCTTCATAGGACTCTCTCACAATCTGAAAAAGTCTGATATTAGTTTTGGACATTACAATTGTTTGGGTTCCACTGCAAAAATGCTGCGCCAAGTGTATAACAAAAAAATTATTATGATAGAATAATTTAAACAGAATTGTCTCTATCACCAAGTGAACGAAAATTTCTATTTCGTAAAAAAATTACTAAATATGAAAAAATTATTTCCTTCCATTCGTACAACAATAAGGATATATTATTCAGATAATTACTTAAATTATTTGTTTAAAAAAATTATTTGCGCACTGCAGGAAAAATAATTATATAAAAATTTCACGCACACAAAAAAAATTAATTATTCACAGAAAAAAATTTTCTTGATAATTCCCCGATACTAGGAATGAATGATTACTATTCAAATAGCTTCGTGTCGCCTTGCACTTGAAGATAGCGCTGATTGCACTTGAGCGCAATTGTCTTCGTCTTCCAGCGATAATCGGCACAGCTTGGCCGACTTCCAGTCCGTTACTCGCTGAATTTGTCGAAGAAAAATTTGGAATCCTTCCAAATTGTGGATTGAAGACGCAACTTCCTCTCGGGAGGCGGTTATCAACGCGTTGACTTCTAAAACTGTATCGCCGTTCCGAATTCTTCACTATCGTCCGTCGCCGTCTTCCGCTCTCGTTCGTCGCCGTCTTCCGCTAATTTCCGCTAAGTCGCCATTTTAGCGACCAAAAATTGTGGGAATTTCGTGTATTTAAGTCCGTACACGATAGAAAAGTTCACTGAACTGACGTAGATATTAGCGACTTTCATACGTCCGCCAGCACTGTTTGTTTTCGTCCGACCTTCACTTGCTGCTATCAGCGAGGACTCGATGAGGGAGTGCGAGTTGCCGATTCATTCGTAAATTTCGTTATACTTCTTATAAAAATCACCGCTGATCTATGCCGTGATTATTACTATTGTTCTTATTATGGTCATATATAATTATTAAACTGAATTTCTTGTTGATCTTATGTGAACGTTCGGAAACTTCAAACTAGGCATGGATTTACCGCTGTCAATTTTCTATCCGATCGACGCAAAAGGTTTCACTGCTTCGTGGAATATTTCGTTCTGCTTCGTTCCCTTCTGCTACCTTCTAATGCTGTGTTGATGTTTCTAGTTGATGAAGACCGTCTTGAAATTATTTGCGCTGTTAAATTGAGAGTTAGTTATTAGCGCAGTCACTGCTCACTCTCTGTAAATTTCTCTAGGGCCGTGAACATTTATTGTTTTTCAAATGTGCGCTGGGCGAAATCCCACCGCTGCCACCAATTATGTTGCGCATATGCGTTCGTTATGTTGTGTTGCGCGTTCCCAATGTTTGAATGACTCTGCTTCTTTTTATTGTGTTGATGTTCTGCAGTAGCCGAGAACTCCGTTACTTATAGGACGCAAGATTCTTGGTAAATAATTCTTCTCACACTGTTTTTCTTTTTCAGGAGGGGGTTAAATTGATCTCGCCGGGCACTTTTTACATTTTTATTCTTTAACACTAATCGTCACACGGCCAGCCACACTGGACTTAGAAATTTCTCTTGATGTCAGAGAGGAGAGCGACACAGATCTTACTTAAAAGGGGTTCAAGTTAACTCTAACTAAAAATTGATCAGAATGAACTCTGGACCTATGTTGAATAAAACTCCGCCTCTTTGAGGACGTCTAGTCTAATCTTAATGGTTCAATTTCAACTCCCACTTTTAGCAAGGACAAATCAGGTCAATTTTGCTGACCTTTTCATTCATAATCATTCCTCTAGCTCCTCCTTACTTTCCCACATCTCGAGGTTGGTTGTTGATTCAACTCCAATTTACTTGGTCTCATGGCTCATCATTTTAAATTATCAACACCGTCTCTCTCTCTCTCTCTCTCTCTCTCTCTCTCTCTCTCTCTCTCTCTCTCTCTCTCTCTCTCTCTCTCTCTCTCATAATTCCGATCAGTGAATTTCATACTTATTCACTGTAGAAATACTTTCAAACTCACTGCATAACACGTGTGTGTTTGTGTGTGTGTGTGTGTGTGTGTGTGTTTGCGATTAACTACTCAGCACACAGATATAAATACAGCTGGTCTACGCTGGTCATTGCACGGATACTTGTGAATGAGGACTGTTTGTCCTAGAAAGTTTGTAACTTTTTGAATAAATAACTCCACTAGATACCATCCAGCTTGAATGAGGTCCTGTTAGTAATTGAACTAATGCACAGAACAAATGTGTATGTGATAAAGTTAATATATATATATATATATATATATATATATATATATATATATATATATATATATATATATATATATATATATATATATATGTGTGTGTGTGTGTGTGTGTGTGTGTGTGTGTATGTGTGTGTGTGTGTGCCTGCTCCACCAGTACTTAGGGTATCCTAATCTCCTAAAACTCTCCCCTCAGGTATTCCACCTCTTCATCTAAGAATTCAGGACTGCAAATCCTATAAGCCCTAATGGCCAACCCTGTCATTACTCCCATTTTTATTTCTTTCCTATAACTGGAGAACATATGTATGTATGAATTGGTGTGTGTCTTCTTCCTGTATACCTTGAATTTTAAATTTTCCCCTTCCCTCTTTACCAGGACATCCAAGAAAGAAATTTCTCCCTCCTTTTCTTCTAGTGTGATCTTGATGTGTTCATTTAGTTTATTTATGTTTTTCTAGGACCTTTCTGGAATGAACAACTCTACTAAATACCATCCAGTTTGAATGAGGTCCTGTTAGTATATATATATATATATATATATATATATATATATATATATATATATATATATATATATATATATATATACTCGTATATATATATATATATATATATATATATATATATATATATATATATATATATATATATATATATATATATATATATTTGTTTGGAGGTTAAAAAAATGAAGAACGACATAATTAATGGTGAGACGACTGTGGTGTTAGTAACCATAATATAAAACAAGTAAAAAATGCCCCGAAGTTTATTCGGTGCAATCAAGTTTTCTGTACAGCGCATAATCAAGGCCACCAAAAATAGATCTATCTTTCAGTGGTCTCGTTATAATGTTGTATGAGCCGCGGCCCGTGAAACTTTAACCACGGGCCGGTGGTGGCCTATCCTATCACGTTGCAAGATGCACGATTATGGCTAACTTCAACCTTAAATAAAATAAAAACTGCTGAGGATAGAGGGCGCCAGTTTGGTATGTTTGATAATTGGAGTGTGGATGATCAACACACCAATTTGCAGACCTCTAGCCTCAGTAATTTTTAAGATCTGGGGGCGGTCAGAAAAAGTGCGGACAGAAAAAAGTAAGTGATAATATGTTGACAGCTGTATCCCAAAATACATTTGCTGAGAACCGGAAGGTTAATAATAATAATAATAATAATAATAATAATAATAATAATAATAATAATAATAATAATAATAATAATACAGGTGTATATTGGATAACGGTCTTATCCAACATCTGACTAAAACGAGCACGGTATTGAAATGGATTTTTCGTTCTTAATTGTGCCATAAAGGACTTAATTTTACAGGGGTTGGTATTTCTTCCTCTCATTTCGTACATTTGCGTGTGGGTGTGGGTGTGTGTGTGGTATGTGTGTGTGTATATTTATATACACAATATATGTAATATATATATATATATATATATATATATATATATATATATATATATATATATATATATATATATTCATATATATATATATATATATATATATATATATATATATATATATATATATATATATATATATATATATATATATATATATATATATATATATATATATATATATATATATATATATATATATATATATATATATATATATATATATATATATATATATATATATATATATATATATATATATATATATATATATATATATATATATATATATATTCCGAAGATAACTGAATTATTTGACCTTACATGAATACTGGTATCCTCCTCCTTTATCTCTCAACATTTCATGTACTACAGTAATTGGTAAAACCTTAAAGCAAAACGATAAAAATCTTGGTGTACACAGTACTAAAAGAGAGAAACTTCACAAAGGACAATGGCAAAAAAAGAAAAAAACATTCCCTGTATCCTAAATAAATCCCTGAACAACTACTCTTCTATTGTGAAGGTATTATGCTTTGTAAAGAAGCCAGTCGTTTTATTAAATAGCATCCACGCTTGTTGCCAAGTGAAAGAGAAGAAACGACTAATAACTGTGAAAGCTTAGAACTGTTGTTTCTTTTTCCTGGGAGTAACAGAGCAATTTTTTTCTTACTAATCCTACTTCAAAGGACTGAAAAAAGTACGACATCCGGTCTTTTAAAGTGCGATCAGATTAAAAAAAAAGGTAGATGCAGTTCTTTATAAGTTATTAGAGTTAGAAGGAATTCGTTCAGAAAATGTTATCTTCGCAATATGATTTAATTTTTGACGTTTTTCATTTGTTAATATTTTTTTTTTTTAAGTTAGTTTTTAATATAGCCGTCCAGATATAAAGCAAAAATGAGAATATTCTCTCTGGAACTATGCCGGCAATCACGAAGTCAACAATAAGACACCTGTGTAAGTAGAGCTAAAAATAGCACACTGGGTAAAGAAGTAAATGACAGCTCTTTCGATACGATCGATACCTCATTAAACTCATGCAAACATGTAGATTCTAGACTCTGAGAATACCGAATGACTTTGGGATGAGTGACAGCAAAGTAATGATCTTGCATAGTAAGTTTTATTTTTATTACTTGAAACCTTGAAAGTTTGAATCATACAGAGTTTGATTCTATTTGAATTTAAATTTTTGTGATAGAAAAGATATTCTATTTCAAAGGGAAGGCGTGATAATTAGGCTTCGCGAAAACTATTAGGGTATCGGTAAAGGCACTTTAAGAGTAAGAATGTTTTCGACAATACTAAAAATCATGTGTGTCGGATTAAAGCTGATGAATGCTCTTCCACTGAAAAACGTTATGCAAAAGCTGAGCAAATGCGTTACTAGAATGTGATCTGAGTAATAGTTAATTGAAACATATTTTCCAGCAGTTAGCAGTCTCACTTAAAACCACCACAAAAAATTATGACCTACTTCAAAATGTTATTCACCAAAGCTAAACCAAATCAAAGTTAATGAAAGATGAATATAATTGTGAAATGAAACATACACTCAATTGTATATTAATTCTTGATGCAAAGTAAAGAAACGAAATGCACGTTTTATTGTAATCTGACTGGCTACTAAATGGAGAATAAGAGGTAATAAATGATGAGCAAGTTGGAGATCGAATGAAAAAAAAAAAATGGTGAAAAGCTTGGTGTATTTAAAAAAAGTTATATCAAAGAGTTTTGTGTGGAGAGAAAATTCCTTTTGCTCCTAGTATCCCATGATTCAGTAGGCTCTTTATTATAGAGGCAAGGTTTTTCTTGACGTGGTCAAGAAATTGTGTAAACAGTCAGAACATGGGTATTTTTCAAGATTCATAAGTAAGAATAAACGCGTCTTTTTCGACGCATATGTAAATTATCGACACTGCAGCAAATTAACATTTATCATGAGAAATCCAGTTTTGCGTATTTTCAACTCCTAAAGTCACTCTTGAAACAGTTATTGTATGGCAGAATTTTAATATTTTGTAATAAATGCCAGGTCTTCCTATGTGGCCCATTGCCTTAGGGACCTGAATGCCAAGGTATGTTTCAAGATATATCAGTGTTTTCTTAACTGCGTCTCCTAAGCTGAAGTAAGTATATAAATACTTGTAACTTAATTGAGTGAATGTTCAGCAGTACCCATAGATAGTAATTAAGGCTAATTATTCAATTTGAAGAGGTATAATTAAAGCAAATATAAAATGAATAAACGCGAGAACAACCACAGCGATCCAAACCCCTCGTTAACGTTAATAAAACCGGGGTAAACCCAACGAGTATCTTTGCAGCAATATTTGAACAGCAATAGAAGATTATGCAGAGCGCAATCCCTTCCCCCATTCATGGGACAATCAGGATAATGACGGGGAATTCGTCATGGCGATTCAATTTGCGTTTCTTAAACACGTCACTTAGTCCGTGCATCGAAGCATTTCCTAGTTTTGCTTGCCATGCCTGCATTGATCGACGCTAAGTGTAATACGTCATTACACAAGCTAGGGTGGAACAGAAAAGCTTGCCAGAAAAATATTGGTTATCTTTTTCGTTGTGTATATACTTACGCGCAAAATAATGTACATTTATACGCTCTCACGCTCGCAAACACGCACACATCTTTATATATATATATATATATATATATATATATATATATATATATATATATATATATATATATATATATGTGTGTGTGTGTGTGTTGTGTGTATACTGTATATATATATATATATATATATATATATATATATATATATATATATATATATATATATATATATATATATATACGGAAGGAGAAGCCACGGCTAAAATATACACATCCTCCAGGAACAAAGGAAACGAAGGCCTCCATTCATACAAATTTATTGCCGACGTTTCATGACACATGTCACATTTTCAAGGCTAAAAAAGAAAATAATTTGCACTGCAGATAGAATCACGGTATTAAAAAATTTAAAAATTAAAGTATTTAAAATTCACAAAAAAGGCAATGCAGCATTAAAATTAGGTTTATAAATGAACATAAAACAAGAAATAAAAAAAAGGACCACAAAAGATATAGGTCAAGGGAACCAAGACACAGACTCTCCAAGCGAAATGAAAGAATAATACTGAGAGAATACAGAAAATATGCATAAAGGAAAAGCTAGGCAACATATAATTGAGTTGGCGACAATTGAGTGTTTAACGAGGGAACAGTTCTTTTTATAATAATATACTCTAGGATAGTTGGATCGTGATGGTTGGAGACCCGTCCTACTATTGAAAAATCTTCATCTCTGATATTTGTTGTGCACCGTACAGCATGGTTTCTGATGTTAGAGGCCTCTGGATTCGATAACTTCCATCCTGTACGGTAGCTTAAGCCTCTGTGAGAGTCAGTTCGTACCCTCAACAGCCTTCTCGTACATCCCACGTATGTTCCGTGATTACGTTGCGGACAAGTGTATTTAAATACAATATTGGATGTGAAGAGGGGGCTGAGACGATCCTTGACTGTCTAAAATGAATCAATGGTTAGAGGATTCTTTGGTATTACTCTAACATTTAAAGCAAGAAACTCTTTCCGAATTAGGGAAATGCAGTTCTTACGAAAGTGGTCGTCGTGTAGAAAGGAAAAACTGGCATAAAATTTCATTTTTGGGGCAGTCAGCACTGGTAAGGAAACTCTCTTACTCCGCATTTCTCTAAGTTGTTTGTAAGAAAGATTAATTGCGTAATAATTTTGTTTAAAATAACTGGTTAAAAAAAAGCATTTCTTCATGAAATAAGGACCAAAACGCCCTGTGGAGGAGCGTAGAAATAGCATTACCTATAAAAATTCATACCTACTAGTAGTCCAGTAAAAGTTGTCTTCCGGAAAACACCAGTAATAAAACCAGTGATATCCCTGGATAAGTATACCTTAGTTTACCTAGACCACTGAGCTGATTAACAGCTCTCCTGGGGCTGGCCCGAAGGATTAGATTTATTTTACGTGGCTAAGAACCAGTTGGTTACCTAGCAATGGGGCCTAATATCATTATATCAAGAAAGGGAAATTTATTGTCAGTTTCTTTTTCCAAAGTGAATTTAATATTAGGGTGCAGTTAGTTGACGAACTGCAAAAAGGATTCGGCATTGTGTTCGTCTCGGAATAAAACGAAGGTATCGTCGTACAGGATGGAAGTTATCGAACACATAGGCCTCTAACATCAGAAACCATGCTGTACGGTGCACAACAAATATCAGAGATGAAGATTTTTCAATAGTAGGGCGGGTCTCCAACCATCACGATCTAACTATCCTAGAGTCTATTATTATAAAGAGAACTGTTCTCTCGTTAAGTATTCAATTGTCGTCAACTCAGTTATATGTTGCTTAGCTTTTCCTTTATGCATATTTTCTGTATTCTCTTTGTATTATTCTTTCATTTCGCTTCGTGAGTCTGTGTCTTGGTTCCCTTGACCTATATCTTTTGTGGTCCTTTTTTTTTTCCTTTCTTGTTTTATGTTCATTTATAAACCTAATTTTAACGCTGCACTGCCTTTTTTTGTGAATTTTAAATATTTCAATTTTTAAAATTTTTTTAATACCGTGGTTCTATCTGTAGCGCAAATTATTTTCTTTTTAGCCTTGAAAATGTGACATGTGTCATGAAACGTCAGCAATAAATTTGTAAGAATGGAGGTCATAGTTTCCATTGTTCCTTGAGGATGTGTGTGTGTGTATGTATGTATATATATATATATATATATATATATATATATATATATATATATATATATATATATATATATATATATATATATATATATATATATATATATATATATATATATATATGTGTTACAGTCATTTTGAGGAATTGGTCATTTTGCAAACTGCCCGGTCATTTTGGAAAATGACCAAAATATCTGTCAGTATGCAAAATGCCCAAATAATTGTGGTCATTTTGGAAAATGACCAGAAGTTTGGTCATTTTGCAAAATGACTATTAGTATCGTTGGTCATTTTGTAAAGTTACCCCAATAGCTGCTGGTCATTTATTCAACATTAAAAACTTACGTTACACATTACAAGTATATTAGAATATTGAAAGAACTAAAACTGAACTTGAAAATTATTTCAACAATTATCAAAATTAGCATTATCTGCCTTGTTTGAACAAGAGTTGCTGCATTTACATCTGCTGTTGCACAATACTTCGTTTTTGAAGCATTTACAGCGTCTGCTCCGACATGACTGGGTGCAGCTACACTTACTGATGCCCTTACCTGGCCATGTCTATGTCCCATCCAGTCTGCAATAGCTACCTCTCGCAGACTGACTTCGCGATCCTTTATTACCTCTTCGAGTGACATAAATTTTTCAGCACATAAAGTGAACTGATTCCGACTGTACACCTGTTTAAGTAAACCATGTTTTCTCCCTAGTTTGTAAGTTCCGCCATCCATTGTCTCAGTTATAATTGTCTTTGCATTCGCAAACTCCGCTCGTCCACGGTCAACAAGTGGAATAGGAACCATGACAGTGTCCCCTGCAAGGGCTGGCTTGAAACGCTGTACTGGTTTATCCTTAATTTTTTTAGCTTGTTTGTCTTGTTGTATTTTCGATTCCCTTCGTTCAGCCTGAATGCTACGATTTCTATTGCATAGGCAACAGAGCACAGGATCATCAACATTGTCATTTACAGTTGAACAACACTGACCAGAAGGATGACATGGAATGTTTTGACCACACGAGTTGCAATTTATGGCACAACTTTCAGCACTTCTCCCCTGTTCTACATTTTGATCTTCTTCATTAACTAAACAAAGTGCTTCTGCAAGCTGCTCCTCTGTCTCCATGCCTTCCATTATTTCTTCTGGTATGTTGACAGCAGAAATACCAAGATGAGCCTTTTCTCCGTACATGGCTTCATAAGGTGTCCTGCCAATTCCTGAATGGAAGCGCGTGTTTTTCTGCCACTTAACAAAGCGCAGTCCATTTGACCATTGTGTAGTGTTGTTATCTTTCATCCAGCAAGCGAGTATTGCTTCAACATCTCTGTTTGCTCGTTCCACGGAACCCTGTGATTGAGAATATCTTGGTTTCCCATGAACTAGCTTACATTCTGGCCACATAGCAAGAACGTCCTTGATTACCTTATTTGAAAATTCTCTCCCATTGTCAGATTGAAGAATATGAGGAGCTCCTTTATCACAGAAAATGTCAACCATGTGAAAAGCTACCTCCTCGGCAGTCTTAGTCTGTAGGGCTCGAAGGCATATCATCTTGGTCAAGTGATCCTGGTAATTGAAAATGAAACGGTACTTCCCCATCTGGTTGACTCTGCATATCAATCAAGTCAACCTGCAAAGACACAGTACAAAGACAAAATTATAAGTAATGTAAATACATCATCATAATTATTATTGTCAGCAGAATTATTATTATTATTATTATTATTATTATTATTATTATTATTATTATTATTAGTAGTAGTAGTAGTAGTAGTAGTAGTAGTAGTAGTAGTAGTAGTAGTAGTAGGGTCATGCATATAATTTATAACATTAAGGTTACATTGGAAGGCTAGGAAATGCCTACAATAACTTAGTGAATAATAATGTTTGTTTGTTTCGTTACTAACCTGAGCTCGAGAATTCATGCTGTTCGAGACGATTGGCTTGACAACCACACACTTCCGCACACTACTTTTCTTTGGCTGACATTCCTCACAATACTGCAAGAACAGCGTTATCTGATCACGTGAAATGTTTGCATATTTTTCTTTGGTTGCCTTACACATACTAGTTCTTCCTCCGTGGCCAATTATGCGATGAATAGCTAGAAGTACATCAAACACATCTTCAGCACAAACGAATCGCAGCTGAGTTCCTTTCTTCTGCAACTTTTGCACGGTGGTACCCTCAATTGTGACCTCCAGTATTTCATATTTTTGTAACAAACGATAATCCTGCTTAGTCTTCGTAGGATTAG
>NC_089742.1:24900649-24910649 GCF_040412425.1 Macrobrachium rosenbergii | reverse complement strand
GGAAAAAATAGACGTCATACCATTCCCAAGTTTAAATTAAATTTCATTTTTGGTGGTCGTGAGATGGCACATTTTGAGAATTGTATGACTTTCTCTCTCACTCTCTCTCGACGAGATTATACCCGTCGTGGAATCATTTTACGGACAAAATAGAATTATATGTACTCTCTCTCTCTCTCTCTCTCTCTCTCTCTCTCTCTCTCTCTGTGTGTGTGTGTGTGTGTGTGTGTGTGTGTGTGGGTTAGTCTGATTGCTGAAAGTGTTCATATATAAAATGTTTTAGTTAAAAACGGAACAGAGAAACATTAATTCACCATCGATGTAACATTAACGATAATGGAAAATAGGATGCACAGTTGCATGGAAGTTTTTGCCCACCTAATGTCTACAGTTTTACTTTATAAAACATGTTCCTTATCTTTTGTTTATACTCGTAAATGTGCCTTAGGTCAGAAACCATGCAAACATCTTTTCGGATCTATATGAAATCAAATTTACTGTGGGCTCTAAATATTTTACTTTTTGAAGTGTAGCAGGATTTGAGCTTACTGTGTTTATTTCTCATTTGTTAGGTTTTTTTTTGGGGGGTGGGCTGTAATTTGCCATCATTTATGTTAGCGCCGCCCCTCCCCCGCCTCATTTATCACATGGAAGGTTTCGTAAGCTATTGGCCTCCATGGCTTACGCTATACGAGTATGCCCACATCATGAATAGAAATACTGAAAGATGAATAAAGAAAGGTATTGCATTTTTTCCAGCGCTTTTATGCAAAGCTAGTATTTTTTTTACGCATGAAGGGGGAGGGGTTGAGAGGGAGGTCAGGCATATCACTTTCTAACCACTGAATCATTGATGAATCCCATAAAGAAAACTTACACAGTAGCAGACTTTTCTTATACCTACAAAGAGGACTTTCTGTAAATCCCTTGGTGGAAGGGAAAGTATGAAGGATGAGCCTGTTCCCTTGAGACCAACGCAAACTTTTTTTTTTTTTTTTTTTTTTTTATTCCTATAGGATACCAGAAGATAAAACTTTACTCTTCTCCACGCTGTGTTTACTGGAGTTAAGGCGTGTGCAACTTTACAACTTGTACTGAGTCAGAATAAGTACATTGTTCAGGATATATAATTGAAAGTTGTGGGATAAGAAAATAGCGCTGAAAAGCTGCAGTGATTGGTAAAGTGTCTGAAAATTGTTTCGACAAGGGAGTAGACAGTAGATTACAAGAGAAAGATAATGTGCATAGATTGAAGCCAGAGAGATGGAGAAGTGAATTTTAGTATAGATTGATGTTGAAGGAATAGAAGTGGTTGTCTTATACAGGTGTTTGAGAGTATATGACGAAGTTGATAGGAAGACTGAAAGAAGAGGCGAGTGCCAGAATAAGTGAAGAGATTATTGCGGCAGGAACTCTGCAAAATGATCAGCGTTTAGACCAGAGCCTAGACTGGAAAATATTGGGAAGAATGAAGTAATTTTTAACCGGTTCTCCTTTATAAGGAATTAAAGTCTGATTCCTGAATGTAGACGAGAGAAAACAGTAGAAACTGTTGAAGTGGACTGTTCGAAAAGTATAGTTGGAGTAAAAAGAATTGAAAATTAGAAAAATGTAAAGATACCTGGCAGATGCGGTTTGGGAGGTTATTATAAATGAATAGGCAGATCAGAGTGTTTTGAGGTAACTTGTTATTGTTCGGGGAACAGAAGACGATAAGTTAACGAACATACTTCGTGAGTTTTAAAATGAAAGAAGAGAAGGGGCGACAGAAATTGCTGTATTGGTGGAATGAAAGACAGATTGAAGTGGAAAAACTTTAGTGCCCAGGATGCCTGAATGTTTGAATACCCCAGATCAAGATGTGAGGAACAATATGTGTAGAGAGACGGAGCTGAATAGGGTAGGGGCCGATCTGAGGTATTTACGACAAAGGGCAAATGAACCATCTTTAGAGGAAGGATGAAAGTCAAACGTAGTGCTGAATTTCTGCAATGTATATTTGCCCTTAATTCACACACACACACACACACACACACACACACACACACACATATATATATATGTATGTATGTATATATATATATATATATATATATATATATATATATATATATATATATATATATATATATATAAATATAAATATATATATATATATATATATATATATATATATATATATATATATATATATATATATATATATGTATGTATAATATGCATGTGTCTGTCTTTCTGTGTTTATGTGAGTTCGTGTGTAATGCTAATTGCGTATATGTGGGGAAATGCTTTTGTCCGTGAATATAATTCCAAGAAAAGTTGAAAGCTTGGTAATAGTCAAACGTATAAAATGCAATGCAATTTGAATATTCGCGTCAGTCTTCGTGAAGAGTCATCGAACTATAATTTTCTTTTATGACCTCGAAGATCCTCCTGAAGCAGAAATAATGAAATTACTTCGATATGATGATTCTATTAACGAAGGGAAACTCCTCCAGACTTGCTAAATGCTGTTAGCATCATTTTTCGTCATATTTAACAACTTCGTTACGTATTTTTCAAAAATATAAGTTTCATAGAGCTTTCTGCATTAAGAATATCGGGGGAAATTTGTCTGTTTCTTAATTTAGAATATAAGCGTAATCTCTCTCTCTCTCTCTCTCTCTCTCTCTCTCTCTCTCTTCTCTCTCTCTCTCTCTCTCTCTCTCTCTCTCTGCCCTGTCAGCTAAGTATTTCTGAAAGTTGTATTTTCCCCGTTGCCGGAGAAGTAAAAGAAGTAATGTTTTAGGTAGATAAATTCATATTGCGGAGAACTATTAAGCAGATTATTCAAGTCTGATTTTTTCTTAACCTTTAATATACGACTTGATTCTGTCACCAACGGCGATATCAGAATATTTCACTCCATTCTGATATTCCATTACTTCAGATATATGTTGGCATTTTCATACAAAGATGAATGAGTAATTACGTTGCGTTATTTGTTTCTCTCACATTTTACAGGTAAACCGTATCTCATGAAATATTACTGTGTTTATCTCTTCCTCTGCAGCCTTCAGAAATATTATGTCGTGAGGAAAAATAGCTTTACAAAAATGTCACAAGGGATTATAAATTGGGTTTGAAAGGGTTTATTTTAAAAAAATAAGTAAATGCAACTGGAAGCACGCGTGAACGCTGTTACATTTTGTCAGTATTACTTTGGAGACCGCTGATATTCATGATCCAAACAGATCGTTGGCACTATGGATTATTTTTAAATTGAATTATACATCGAACAGCCACGTGTTAGTTATACAAAATAAGTAAAAGATATGTTTCGCTTTCAAATGAGCTTGTGTCTCGTCTTATTATAATCTGTATTACATAAATAATCTTATGATTTCAAGTTGAAAGATTTTAGAGTCTCTTTTCATTGGCTTCCCCGTCATCATGAGAAGGGTGAAGTCTGTTGCAAGTTTCTAAACATTGATATTTGGGATCAGTGACTAGCTGCATGTCCCGACCACTGCGGGTGGCCTTAAGTAGCATTCCTTAGTGTTCATTAGCATAGGTAGAAACGGGGTTCACAAGTCTCTGCTCGTATTTTGGATATTGCTCTTAATTTAGAATTCCATTTCTGTGTCCTTGATGAATTTGTAGAAGTCAAAGATATGCAAATAAAATTAAAGTGACTACGGAGACAATGGACGCCAGGGATGTAGGTAACTTTTTTTTTTTTTTACCTCGTGAGTCATTCAAAGAGGTGAATATTGATTTGGGACACAAATGAAATGTCAGCAAATTACAAAGTAGGTCACACAGCCTAGATTGTCAATATGCAGATACTGGGAGAGACAACGAACAGAATTGCAAATATGTAAAGATAACTCATGCGCCTCTAATGAATTTGATCAATCACAAGCAAAAATTCTGATTAATGTCTTTCGGTAACAGTAAATTCAATTATTGGGTAAAGAATCACAATCAGAAACGCCGATGCGGGATTGATCCAAACAGAAAAATCTTTACAAATGTCGAAAGTTTTTTCCGTGATATATTCATCAAAGCTAATGTCAATAGACCTTCATTATTTGTGTTATTATTTGCTCGCATTAAAAGTTAATCCTGTAAATCAAATTTGACATATCAATTAACTGAAATCAGCCAATGTAATTTTTATAAGGTAAAGCAATTGGAACAGGCCACCAAATGCCCAAACCTAGCCCTGGTCCGAAAAATGGGAATAAAGAGGGAAAGAAGGGTTATGGGAATTTACCACGAAAGAATTGTTGTGCCTGTCCCTTCAAGGAGGATAATTTATAAGAGGGAAAAAAAGTAGAAGGAGAAATCCAAAGCTTGCCAGAAGGAAAGAAACAGTCACTGAACCATGTAATCCAACGATTACTAAAGATTAACCTCATTAATGTGTTAAGAAATCCGTTTCATTCATATGTTAGGAAATCAGTTAAAAGGAACCTTTTCAGAAATTGGTTGACCACCAGCAAAGGAAAAAATAAACGGTGATGCAAAGTTCGGGCTTGATTCATTCTTTATTTGATGTGCCCATTTTTGGTGTATTTTGTGTCAGTGTGCATGCGAACACATGTATCCAAAAGTGATAAACTTAAATTGTTGACGAGAGAATTTTATAAATCCCCCCCTCCCCAACCCCTCACTCATATCTCATTCTTTGTAATATATTTGGGAATTGTAGCACTGAACCGCTCTTTATCTTAGCCTCAGTTCAAATCCGGACGTGGAAGTAGAATTTATTATTTGATTCCAAGTCTCAGATTTCAAAACATTTAGGGAAATGGTATCCAAAATATAGGAAGAAAATGAACCGAGAAAATTTAAACGTGTACACACGCATATATTAATGTATATGTATGTATATATATATATATATATATATACATATACATATACAGTGTGTATATATATATATATATATATATATATATATATATATATATATATATATATATATATATATATATATATATATATATATGTGTGTGTGTGTGTGTGTGTGTGTGTGTATGTGTGTAATGCTAGAATGACCATGGATAATGTTAAAAGATAAGGCATCCAGCTTCATAGTTGTCATCAAGTGCATTTTCCTGTCTAAATTCGCATGAATATGCATAATTTGCCTTCAGAATTTCACTTGAAGTCTGACAGCATGGATTTTAAAAACAATTAACTCATTCGCATCAATTATCAACTGTTGACCTTTCCGAAACGAAGTTCAGAAAGGTTTCACTTATGAATATTTGTTTCGTGTCAGTTAAATTAAGAACGAAAGCAGGCAATAGGGCCAGGATATTCACTGGAAAAACACCTGTCCCTTCCCTACTCAAATGATGGTTTCATCATTTCACAGCTGAGCACGAAGTCCAACCACGTCGAGTCGCGTTTAATTATACACCGCTTGGTGAAATTTGAATAAGTTTCATGCCAGGATTTCTAGTCCGGTTTTATGCAGGCAAACTGGTATATTGCTTATTATTTTAAAAAGAAGAAGGGCGAAGTAAAGAGGACCGGACAGAAAAGGTACATGTAAAAGTGAATATGTTTAGGGATCCCACATTTGGTAGGTGGCTGTACAGTACATAAAAATCTTTGTTGTTCACCTGTAAACACAGTCTTCTATTTGGTATCTGCTAATAAACATAAGACTTGTGATGATATCCTTTAGATTTTCGGCTGAAGGCATGAATATTTCCCTGCCATCGACCTGCAAACAAAATATTTGTATTCCGTCGGAGTACATTCGGACTGATTAATAACATTTATTTTGATACCTGTCCAATACTTGTTGTAGATAAGAATATTTAAATTGGTATCTCTTCCAGATAAGTATTTCATTTGGTATTCTCTTTGCAAATGGCGAAATTAAGTAAATCTTTGCTTTCCACAGCATCAAAACAGGACTTTAAAACTAGTATGAAGTCATATCGTAGGTTTGAAGGTTGCTCATGACTGGCACTTATCGCACATTGTCCTAGGGACATAACAGACACACAGATGAGTAGCGCCTTAGTATTCTCCCAGCCACCCAAGGTAGGAAAAGGGAAGACAAGGCAGTGTGGTTGTTGAGGACTGCCGGTAGAGCTTCGTGGGTATTGCAGATGTCCATGTCTACCTCTTAAGGATTGTGAGTTTGTGCTGAGAGTTACAAATCAACCCGTAAGCAGGACCTGAACTCTGCAACCCACGGAGTGCAGACAGCAAGCGATCCCAGTATGTTACTACCACCTTAGAGAAATTCGGTCTGCATAGTGAAATGTATTTCATATATGCCGTTGGAAAAAAATACTTCTTTCTGGTGTCGTCTTTTTGGTATCCGACTGTTGACAGAACTGTTTTGGAAGTTACTGAAGAAAAACATCTCTCATTATGTTTATTTTAAAAGAAATAATGGTTTTCCTTATCAACCTGTTAATAATTCCATTATTTTGAGTCAGATTCCGTTACAAAAGTTTTTATCAGGTATGAAGTGAATGTTTACCTTTTTTTTTGTAACGAAGGCCATTCTGTAATTCTCCTTTTGCCAGAAATGTATATATGTTTTTTTTATTCTTACTATTACAGTTAGTATCTGTTATTATTTATGAAAACTTTTATTTCAATTCCTGTTTCAGCCCAAATTTCTACAACTGTCCTTTAGAGCCTTCCTTTTATAATTATGCATTCTTTTCACCAACTGTCGCGTTTCCTTCCGCGATCCTCTCATGTGGTACCGTTTCATTTATGTGCGTGCCGGAAACTTCTGAAAAAAGAAAATTATCTCTTCGTGCTGCATGGCTTGAAAATCAGTTTCTCAGGGGACAAGGATTTTACAGTCGTATACCGTTTGTTCTAATGCCAATATATTTGTAACCACACACATTATATATATATATATATATATATATATATATATATATATATATATATATATATATATATATATATAATATGTAAGTATGTAGATAGATATGTTGTGTGTGTGTTTGCTTCATATCAAGTATTAGCATTAACAGACAGCATAAATAGCATAATATATCATTATTATCTCTCTCTCTCTCTCTCTCTCTCTCTCTCTCTCTCTCTCTCTCTCTCTCTCTCTCTCTCTCCCTCCATTTAAGAGCAAATTCTATACAGTTACCTACCGATTCAGCGTTTTTTGTGACCTTTTACACAGAATGAAAAAAAATTCTTATTCATATAGCAAATGTCATCTAAATTACCGGAGATGGTTTGCAAAAGGTAGAGGATTAATGACAGAATTGCATGGCATTAAAAAATAAGCAAATAAAATGTTAAGGGTCGGACATTAATTCAATCAAACAAAACATAGAGGAAACATAACATAGAGAAATTTCTTCTCCTACATTTTGGCCAGTGGTGTCATCTCCATAATCTCCTTTATATTCATACTTTTTGGTCAGGTATTTGCCCCTTTTATAGAGGAATTATGTGATCAAGTGCTTTAAAAACGTACAATTTTTTGTAGTTATGAAGCTATATTTCTGTCTCGGATGCGGCGTGGATTATCACTTACCATTTGCTTGGGGACACGTGTTTTTGCTTTTGTCGTGCTTCTAGATATATTTATTTATTATCCGTCTCGTTCTTTTATAATTTTCTCTCTCTCTCTCTCTCTCTCTCTCTCTCTCTCTCTCTCTCTCTCTCTCTCTCTCTCTCTCTCTGTGTTTGATCCTGGGGCGAAGAAGAAACGATTCATGGTTGTTTTTAAAAATCTCAGTGATTTTCTGTTGATATAAGTAATTCAGTAGCCCTCTGTGGAGGACTGAAGCTAAACGGAGAGAGAACAGAATAGCTGTAAATAATTATAATTAATACTAAGTAAAAAGTATCTAACATTACCTCTCCATCAAAAGTGTCGGTGGGCGTTGAGGGGTGCCTAACGAGGTATTCTTCGTCCTGATCTAGCGGGAGTTCTCTCTCTCTCTCTCTCTCTCTCTCTCTCTCTCTCTCTCTCTACCTTTTTTATTAAGTATTTTACGTTTTCAGTATTACTGTTATTTCTACAACGAAAGCGCAAGGCATGGCGAGTTTGTGACCTTTATTTATAAAGCATACCTATATATGATATGTGTTTATATAAAGAGATACCTGGCTTTGAAAATATGTTGCTGGAAGTTAGCCCTTGATAGGAGAACGATATTGCAATTACGTATTACGTGCGGACATGTTATTTCATAGACCAAATGAGAAAAGTGATAAAAATTATTTCTTTATCAAGGGTTCGGTGAAGGGCTGCCACATTTCCTTGCACGGATAATCTCGGCAGTTCCCAGACACCGTCACTTAAAATACTGATGAAGCTGCAGGAATTGCAGTCAGTCAACATCGATAAGTGATACATAATGTTCAAATATTGTGAATAAGAAGCAAAACTTCTCTTCAGGATGTAAATATTTTTCATTCAAAAGAGTCTCGTCTCTCACCTTAACATTAGGAATGAGGCTTTTGGTTTTCCCAGCGTTTTATCATTCCATCGTGTCTGTGCGTCTGTCATATGGTAAGGCATCTCTACAATATTTTTGAAGGTAATTGATGAAAATAGCTATAATTTTTATTATTCATAATGAGAACACATTCAAGCTAAAATAATTTAGATTTTTAAACAGTCAGGTATAACGTGTTATTCATATTGTCAGCGCATTCGCGGTGAAATATTAATGGCTATAGATTCAGCTTACTTTAAATATTTTAAGGTATTGATGGAGTCACTTATTATTTTTAATTATTCATAATGTCAGTACAGTTATTCACCATGAAATATTTTAGAAGGGTATCGATGCAATCAAACACCGCGTTCCATTATTCATGATTCGCGAACATTCATGTTGAACAAACCTGAAAAACCCATGAACTGCAAGAAAAGCTTCCACAGAGAATAACAAACAGATGAATAAATTAATGAAGAGACATAAACAAACAGATGAATAACGGATAAAAACAGATTGTCAATTACAATATTTCACTGAGCCTTCAGCTTTTTGTAATTTTGAAATCGACTTGTATTTAGTTTACCGATTGATATTGACCCAGAATGAACTTCATAAAAAAAAAAAAAAGGTTGCCAAGTAAAATAATGTAAAGAACAAGCACATCGCAATAGCGATGTCATTTATCGTGCTTAAAAAGGGGAGCTGGGAAATTGAACACAGTATTTGCTAACGAGACACCTCTACCTCTTTACAGTCAATTAAATTGTGTTTGCCGTTCCTTTTGAAAGAATAGCTGCGTTTGTCCTCTTTCTTTTTAGGTTTAATTCAGGGTTTTACGAAGCTTATAATCGCACACGTTGTGGAAGAGACAGATGCCAAACCGGTCATTTTTTAAGATGTGAGTCCAACGGAAGGGGAACCTAATAGCCAGAGATAAGTCGCCGAGACCGAAAGACCAAATGGAAAATAAAAAAAATGAGGAAAGGAAAAGGAGATGCAGTATTTCGCTGTAGATGGTGAAATGCTTAAAATTCAGACTATTATGATAACTGTAATAGCTAGTCTACTTGGATAAATAACTTTTAGTTATATTACAACACATTTAATACAACTCAGCAGCGATCCCAAATCATATTAAAAATAACAAAAAGAATTTCATCTTTTACTTAGAAAACTCTATGCTATTTTATCCGTAAAACGTAGAAAACTCTGTTCTGTTTTATCAGCAAAACGTAGCAAGTTGCTGGAATTCGTTTAAAAATATATGTACAGTACATCCCTCTAGCACACTTTTGGTAAAGAGAAACAAATTAATTTCAACGCGTAAATACACTTAGAAATGCTTGAGGAATTTCACCTTTCAGAATTTAGAACCTGAACAAGTATGCAACGAGTAAAAATATTTTTTGTTATATTTTTGAAACGTTGCAGGAATAGAGCGCGAGGTAGGGAGAACATTGTGTAAAAGCCACTTAGTGTAACAGCATCAGCAAAAGAAAAAGAAAATACTAGAGAATTTTTTTCCTACAGCATGATTTTTATCCTGTCATATA
>NC_089742.1:24885649-24895649 GCF_040412425.1 Macrobrachium rosenbergii | reverse complement strand
CTTTGGATCTGACATAATAAAGTTGTCTGGAAATGGATATGCTAGCTTACTTGTATTCAAAGGGCATGCACCAAACTTTCTACGCACAGTGGAAGACACAGAGGAGGAATATAAAGAAATGAATCACATTGCAAAGAGCATCATACAAGAGATAAAAAAACCAAACGATGTCCTTTCGTATGAGTTGTCCCCCGTACCAACATCTGTATTTGATGAGAATGGTATGATGCGCACTCAGTCAAAGCAGTCCTTAAAACCAAACTCCAGATTGAACAATCAAGTAGAGTCCATGGTACACCAGATATTGTCATCATCGACGGATGTGCTCTGTTATGGACCATACATTGGCCCACAAATGGAGCAGTCAAAGATTTTGTGACCAACTTTGTGGGAACCATCAAATACCATTTAGCACATTGTGATGTTTACCTAGTGTTTGACAGGTACATCAAGAAAGAGCACGAAACAGATGACTAGAGCACATCGCTCAGGTAATGATGCAAGCCGAAGGTATGAGTTGAAATTAAGCACACCCTTACCTGCACAGAAAGTGATACTCAATGTCACCTTCAACAAAATGCAACTCATTTATTTGATATGTCAGTATCTTCAGGACCACATACAGAGTAATCAGTCAAAACTGAAATAACGGGAAAATATCCTACACCACTACAAATATGGAACAATTCCATTCTACACAGACAGGGTCTGAAAACAAATCATGAGGAAGCTGATGTCATCATCATCCATCATTTAGTTCGTATTGCGTCAGGTATATAACTCTCACATCAAAGTGATCTGTGATGACACCGATGTTTTTATCCTTCTCATTCATTTCTACACTGAACACAAAATGACTGCAAATGTTAGCATGGAGAGTCCATGAGCTGGTCGAACAAGAATAGACATTCGTCAAACAGCACTGAAACACAAATGCATCGCAAAGTGCCTGCCTGCTGTGCATACCCTGATTGGGTGTGACAGTTTCGTTCATATATGGAATTGGAAAGGTCACAGCTTTAACAGTGTTGATGGGTGGACATGACCTACCCTTGTTTGGTCAACTGGAAGCGGACAAAAGCAATTTCATTTCAGAGGCAACCTCTTTCATTGCTGCATATTATGGTATCAAACATAAAGATAACATGAACAGTCTCCGTCGCCAGCTGTGGAAGTCAAGGATGGCAAACAAAAAAATAACCTCTTCTCTAAAATTGAAGTCGCCGCCTCCTTCACACGATGCATTTGTGCAACATGTACAGTACAGTACTTCGCTCTCATCTTCAAGTTATTGTATGGAAATCGGCGATGCATTCAGATCACCCCGACCTTGACCCTAGCCAATAGATGGAATCATGATGATGGTGTGACAATGCATCCGACAACACTGCCTTCAGATGTATCTGCCGTTCCTTTGAGCATTTTGCACCTTATTAAATGTGGATGTTCCAGCAATCGTCAATGTTCTTCGGGAAGGTGTGGTTGTGTTATAGCACAGATGTCCTGTTCAGTGTTTTGTAAATGTAATGCTGGACCAGATAGTTACAACGAACACACCAAGACAATGTACGATGCAACAGAAGAAGATGATGATTGAACATAAAGATTTATGTTAATTCAAATATTAAAGAATATTTTAATGTAAAAAGAAGTATTTGAGTTTCTAAATATAAATCATAATTATGTGTATGAGTTCCAAAACAAATAGAAATGTGACATGTTTTGCAAATGAACACTTGATTTCCAGTTCTGGAATTGAACACTTTTGGTTATGTGAATTATTTATATGTTAATTTATTTCTTTAATTGCTTCTTCAACCCAAAAAGCAAGCTTTATGCAGATATAAAAATTACGCTATATTATGTAGTAAACAAATTAATATATGACCGAAAACATGATTTGTACATTGTTGTTAATCATTATTTAATGTTATGGTCATTATGAATCTGATGCTGATTTCATACATACGTTTTTATTTAATTATTTTTTCAACTTCTTGATGTATTGAACATATTTATGGATGATAAAACTGTGATTTGCAGTGAAGATACTGCTGAAAACCACAATTCAAAATAAATTATGGCTATTAATTCAGAAAAAGTTGAGAATTATTTGGTATTTATTTTATAGTAATTGGGTAATATGATATTAATTTTCATTATACGCTTTTTATTTCATCATATTTGGAGCCCTTTACCTTGAAAACATGGGCCTAGACATCAAGATCTCGTTTCTAAATGGTCTGCAAGTGAAGATATGGAATTCATGGAATTTATCAGAAACGCGTGGCGGCCACTTTGTTTATCGCCTGTATAAAAAATTCCTCAAGGGTGCCAAGCTGGCACCCGGCTGATTTTGACTCAGAATGGCCCAGAGATGAAGAATCAATTATGAAACTTCATAATGACGTCAAAGCATGCTTCCTTAAAAAAGTTGGGTTTGGCAACTGACTATAAGGTGTACTTTAAATAACAGGAAGGTTCCATATATATATATATATATATATATATATATATATATATATATATATATATATATATATATATATATATATATATATATATATATATATATATATATATATATATATATATATATATATATATATATATATATATATAATAGAGTAAAATTCTCGTAACAGTATTTTCATAATTTCTAACTTCTAGATCAGTTTTCACAGCTGTTAATTTTCTGTAATCTATATAGCTAAAGTAGACAGAAAAACAATACTTGCCATCTTCGGACTTAGTGCTGTTAGTAACAAAGCTGTTTCATTTTCCTATTTGACAGGCATTATGTTATGTATGTAATGAAAAAGGTCCTAATTCAAGTACTATTGATATTTAAATATATAACTGATCTACTGTTAGGAAAATTATGTTAAGAGAGTGACTTCACTGCAATATTTCTACTGGTTAGTAGACCTGTCCACTACAGGTCAGCTTTAAAGCAATACTTCTACTGGTTAGCAGACCTGTCCGGTACATGTCTCTCCTCAGTCTAACACTTGGGTGACTTGGGTCTTGGAGTCGTCTCGGAGCCCCTTTTCAGCTCGCATTCAATTAGCTCTTACATTCGCACTTTGTCGCAGTTTACAGTCCAAGTCACTACATCATACACTATGCTCCTGTTACTAACTAAATACTTCAGCAACTTAAATAACATAAACTAATGCATGTAACTAAGTATAAATATAGTTACCAGAATATAATAAATAAGTAAGTCCAACTATGGAATTTAGTAGTAACTCGATTAGCAATGACCTGTAGGAGGCGTTTGCATTACTTAAAAATGGCTATTTTCTATTTGACAGAGATAAGAACGTTAAAACCTCCAAACACACATTGTAGAAAACAATCTGCACAGCAAGAGAGTAGAAATCTGATAGATAAAGGTAATCGAAATATCCAGAAAGAGATTACTGAAATGTATCGGTATTGGTATCGATATCGGCTTTTCAATGGGTATTGGTATCGTTGCACTGTCCATGTATTCTTTATGTTTTATATCATGTTGCAATTCCTTCATTATATATATATATATATATATATATATATATATATATATATATATATATATATATATATATATTATATATATATATATACTGTATATATATATATACTGTATATATATATATATATATATATATATATATATATATATATATATATATATATATATATATATATATATATATATGTAAAAATGAGAAAGCATATAAAAGCTTTCCCCTAGATATTGTTTCAAAAGAAAGACGTGCAAAAATGTGAAAGAAAAAAGAGAATACAGAATTCCCATTATATCTTTTCCTTTGGGAGAAAGGGATCACCGTTGTTACAAGATTGAATTTCCATTAATGATTTTCATTGCCTCCATCTTATCTCCTTTGTTTTTTTTTTAATTAAACGTAATTATGCTGAGCGTAAGATGGACTTAAACTTTTACGTACATAAGTTATTTATATTTCTGATTAAATATTTATGAGTAGAGGAATACGGTAAAGAGGATATGACTAAGTAATTATATTATCTCGTCTCGTTATAAATATATTCATATGTATACATACATTCATACATGCATATACACACACAACACACACACACACACACACACACACACACACACACACATATATATATATATATATATATATATATATATATATATATATATATATATATATATATATATATATGCATGTGTGTGTGTTTACTATAATTAAAATCATATGAACGTTTAAAGAGTACTTTTTATGCACAATATAAAACCATTGTTGGGACAACACAAGAAAACGCACAATGGAATTTAATAATCGTATAAGCCAGATACTCGGAATGATAATTACGGAAATAGAGACTACTATGAACTCTACTAAAAATATCTATGAGTTAATTCCGTATCTGTTCGTGTTAAAAGTCACGCGACTCTAATTTCTATTTTCCTTATCGTAAGAAAAAGGCGGGGGGAGAATTACCTTACAAGAAGAATAAAAGAAAGATTAGAATACATCCATTTCAATATTGCGAGCCAGGCATATCCCGAAGGAACAGTCGATAAAGCCGGAGTTGCTATGGACCCGAATGCAGAAATCACCTTTATGGGAGTCCACCACCCGAGAATCTCAGTAATTAAAGCTCTTCAACAGGTTTTCATTAATTCCAGCCTGGTTAGATATCCTTTGGGGAAAATTAACTACGCGTCGTGGGACATTTTAGATGGGAAATAAATGAATAGAACAAATGTTCTTTAAGAGTATACTGAGGAAAAATTTAGATTCTGTTAAATATTTTCACTACTTTCATACTTCAGTTTGAGACGTCTTTTATTTTTTATATTTTTTGTCAAGTGGAATTTCAAATGGTTACTCAGTTACTCTAATCACTATTATTTTATAATTCATTTTTACTTTACTTTCATAATTTAATTAGAATTTTTTTTCTTCTTATTGAAATGGACTTTCATTTAGGAAATAATTTGTTCATCATCATCATCATTATTATTATTATTATTATTATTATTATTATTATTA
This sequence comes from Macrobrachium rosenbergii, assembly GCF_040412425.1. Classification (NCBI taxonomy): domain Eukaryota; kingdom Metazoa; phylum Arthropoda; class Malacostraca; order Decapoda; family Palaemonidae; genus Macrobrachium; species Macrobrachium rosenbergii. Next base: position 24,890,613 of record NC_089742.1, on the reverse strand, counting down.
TTATTATTATTATTATTATTATTTTTATTTTTATTATTATTATTATTATAACAATGAATATATCAACAACTGTCCTTTACTTGTAAAGCATTGCCTTTTCTATTATGTTAACGTGAATCACGACATATTATTATTATTATTATTATTATTATTATTATTATTATTATTATTATTATCATATTCCTTGAGCATACATTCTCATGGAATAAACCGAAAACCAGATTTTCATTCAATAAAAAGTTCCTTCCTTTAAGCTTAATATAAATAAACAAAGGAGCGAACTAATAAAGAAGGAAGAAAACACCAGTTCCTGAAGCAGCATCATCTAAATAAGGAAATGAATCCAGGAAGCAAGGACCGGGCAACAATGATTGACGTGGCATTAAACTGTGGACGGTTGCAACACAGTGCACAAACCAGTTTCCAGCACTTGCACGGACGACCGAATAACGAACAGAGCAAGGAAAAAATCTTCTGATGAAATTAGGAAATGATGAAACCTCCAGCCAGAGAGATGAGAGGAAAGGAAAGGAAGTCTCATCATCAAGGCTCACGTTGTTAAAGAATTAAAAGTGGTCTCGTTTTGATTCTGAACTGGTATGACGAAGGTATGAATGGCATTCGCTGGAGTTGTTCAGTTACGCATTAGTTTGTTATTGCAGGTATCCCCTCCTTCTCTCTCTCTCTCTCTCTTCTCTCTCTCTCTCTCTCTCTCTCTCTCTCTCTCTCTCTCTCTGAAATTAAACATAATATATATATATATATATATATATATATATATATATATATATATATATATATATATATATATATATATATATATATATATATATTGTCAAGTATTAAAATTCCCCCTCTTATTTAGCTGCTATCTAGCTACCATCTAGGGAAAAATCATCATTTAAGTTAACTTATAATTGACGCCAATATGGCGGAACCCAGTTGTTTTCCACTTACATGGACCGAGGACGCATGCCTTCGTAGACTACAGGAAATGCCTGGGCATGCTATACAATAGGTCTCCTTCTTTCAACCCCCCTGCTACCAGCACACACCTACAGTAGATTCCCCACCCCCCCCTTTGGGGTAATGTTTTCAAAGTAGGCGCAGGAAGGAAATAAGCGTTAGGGCGTAAACCACTCGGGGGGAAGCTAGCACATTAAATCTTAGGCTTATTATCTTTAAAGCCGCTATTCCTTTGATCCTTTTTGCTGGCAAAGAATTCGCTTTCAGGTAGAAGCCTATCGCTCTGACGCCCCCGCTCGAGAAAGAAAGCAAGCAGACTCACTCCAGCCACTGGTCAGACCGCATCTCTGTCTCAGGTGACGGCCCAACTTCACGATCGTACACCCAAGACATGGTATTTCGGAGCTCAAATATTCGTCTGAAATAGGTAAGCGGAGAGTGAATTTGGCGCCAGTCACCCCAGTCTCTCTCCACTAAATTCCTTCCATTTCTCTCATTTACCTTCAAGCTTAATCCCTTCCTTTTCCAAGCTTCCACCTTTGTGTGACAGCGAGCAGGTGTTCCTTGTTTCAAAAGCCCAATCCAATCGATTCCAAGAGTGGGATTAAGTGATTTCTTACATTTATCATCTGGGCTACGTAATGTTTAGCATTTAAGAACGTGCATTTGTGTAATACTTTTATGAGGAGATTTCATTTCCCTTTTGTTTGGTATTAACTCCGGACCTCTCTTATAGGAGTCCTGTCCTGCCAGTACGTAATCATATGCCCTTGTTCATGACTGCCATCCACCTTTCGCAACCATTCCTGATCGCAGCCTGAAAGCGGTAATCCCGTTGCTACAAGTGCATCATCGTAATTAACTGAGTCCATTATCCTGGAGCTCACCTCCTTCAAAGAATTGCCACCAGAGACAATTTAATGTAATTTTAACCTAACTGAGTTATTGTTATAACGGGGATGATTGTACCTTGGCCCCTTCATATTTAAATTGCTTGCTTGCCAAGTACTGCATTATTGCTCTACTGCATATATTCTGTGTGCCTGTACATTGGTTACAATTTACATTCTGTGTTGTCTTCTTGCATATTTGCCCCAGTCTCTGTAAATAAACCCCCTTTAATTGTAAAAGAAGTCTAATTTCAAATGGCGACCTTAATCATTTATATGTAAATCCAGGAAAAATCTAAGGTGAGTTTCAAATAACTTTCTTTTGTTTATAAACTCAGGCCTCCTTGTTTCTTTAGCAGTACATTATAATAAACTGTTCCAGTTCTCTCCCCAACCAAGCCCCCAGTTTATAACTATATATATTGTTAAGAATAAACATTCCTAACTCCCTTGTAAAGTAATTTTAGCAATCAAATTCGAATTAATATTTTGTTCCTCTGTCTTTCGAATCGGTGTCTCGGGGAAAACCGCGCTTTTGAGCCAGTACACAACCGTTAGGCGTCAGTATTCCTCACCTACCCCCTTAAGAATCGTACGATGCGAAAACAATACTCCCAACCCCCTTTCCCCCATCGCGCGATGGGGTAGCCATGTAGAGATTAGGAAGGGCAGAAGGGCATTTAAGGGCTGGTGGAACAGGTAAGTTTGCTTCTATAGGCATATAAAGATAAGTGTGCTTTTCCCATACCCTCCTTGCTGGCTTTCTTGGCTTGCTTGCAGGTACAGCTGGCCCCCCCCCCCCAATGCCGAATGCGATCTGCTTTTCCAAGAAGCAGAGAGAGAACTCCCTGACCTCATCTCGAGTGGATGCTCCTTTCTCTGCTGGTGTGGCGATCTTCGACGACAGCCAATTCGATTGTAGGCGCCTATAACAATCTGAACAGGTTCGTATGTTGCAAGTAGTCATTTAGCCAGCCCTGTCCCTTGTACTACACTCCTTCATTTCCCTCTCTTTTTAACTTTTAACCTATTCCTCCACAAACAATCTTCCCTTTGTCCAAATCTTGCCTGTATCCCTGCCTTGCCATTTATGTACTTTGAATTCGAGTAACGATCCTGATAAACAATCATTTATCCCTCCACCAGTGCAATCTAAGGGCTATTCTAGTTGTTTAAGTAAAAATAACCAAGCGGTAGTTAACTTTGGGCGCATATAATTATGTGTCCATTGTTAACGCACTCATGATTTCGAGACTCAGATCATATTTACGGGCTTTCATCAAAAGCACCTTCTAGGATAATTTATGTGTTGTATTTGAGAATGTGTTGTGTAATCTGCAGTAGGAAGATTCCCTTCCCCCTAGTTTGATCAGGGCTAACGAAACGTCTCTTTCAGGAGGAAACGAGATACTTGGCACGATTGCACCCATTCCTTGCTTCCATTCTGCCTGCCACCATTTCCTGGGCGTAGTTAGAGAAGTTCCGTTGTGCCAACCATTTTCATGAAGTATTTCCTCCATCCTGGAACCCCATCATAGACATTATTATTCCACGTAGTCAGGGCAGACTGAAAATGATCACTATCATTGACTGATTATTGCAGATTGGCCCGTTTTATCCACTTATTTGTTTGCTGATTCATGTCGTTATCGTTACTGTGCCTATTTTGAATCTGTCCCTCAGTGATCATGTCGTATGGTGTCTAACTGTTAATTTATTAATGTTAATTTGTTAATTTTCCCTGAATAAACCACTGTAAATTGGCAAAGAATTCTAAATTCCAATATGGCGACCTTCCACCCTAAATTATAACTCCAGGAAAATTCTGAGGTAAGTCTTCATTAACTCCCTTTTTTGTTTACAAATTGGACTCCCTTGGGTTCGTGGCAGCATCAATTATAATTTTGTGTGTAAATTCTCATCAAACCCAGTCCAGTATGTAACAGTGACGACCAAATGCCAGGATATAGTCAAAATAGCTGAATTAGCTTCGCTATAAAGCTAGACTAAAAAAAGCCAGGAATATATAAAATCGATTATTTCATTCACGATAATCATTTCATTTTAAAGGAGCATAGGAAGCGATCGTGCCGACGTCTTTTGGTAAAACAGTGCGTGTGCATGTCCTAATATTAAGGAAATAAGTCATATTAATATTTCTGTTTAAAAACGCAAGGATTCTCGTAGCATTAAAAGCGTTCATAACAAGGGAACGTATAGGGCTCTTATGTTAGTGAAAGACAGAGGAACAAAATATTAATTCGAATTTGATTGCTAAAATTACTTTACAAGGGAGGGAGGAATGTTTATTCTTAACAGGTCCCCCCTTAAAAAAGGCCCTTCACACCCTTTCGGGTGTGAGGGTCTTAGCTAATTCCTCCCGACTGGCCTGGGACCCTACATAAGGTGGATTGTGGCTCTGCACATCTAAAGGAACCTACCTAACTGCTAAGAGGGGTTCTGAATTGGCTAATTTACAGGCCTAACCTACCTAAGGATATAGATACTTCTACTAACAGGCGAGGATGACGGGATAAAACTTCGCCTAGACAAATGCACACTGTACACTTAACCTAACCTAACCTACTATCCCACGACTCTGGCACTGCACGACTTGCACTAAAGAATGGCACGCACTGAGTTATGATCGGCACTACGTTTTACGACTAACACACAACAAATTGAAACTTGCTTAACCTGAAGGGTAATTCACAATGTATGGTTAAGTAATATATCAGTTTGAGTCTAGAGTGGGTTGGAAGGAGGTTAGTTGGAAAAGGGTTAGTATTACAAAGGCCTAGGTGGTTAATGGTTAATGCTACGGGCTCAGAGGTCACACAGGCTACCCTCTCTGGGCAGGTGCCAGGATCGCTCTGAGATGAAAGCGGCACTGTGCCAACGGGCACGGGTGCCAAGAGAGCTTATGGCTCTAACTCACTGAATAAATTTTTTCCGCCCCTTCTTCTTCTTCTCCGTGGGCCTCCAGGGTCTGGCTAGGCCATTCCTAGTGGGCGATGAGGGTATGGACTCTGAAGAACGGCCCGGAGTGCCATCAGGAGCAGGATCAAGGGCAGCCTCAAGGGCTATGGGCTGGCCTCCTACTTCGGC
>NC_089742.1:24868149-24880649 GCF_040412425.1 Macrobrachium rosenbergii | reverse complement strand
ACATGAAATTGCGCACATTTTCATATATAAAACTTTATGTAACGACTAATATAAAACTGTGCAAACATTACGACAAAGTGACGAAAGAACTTCTGAGATGTTCGGCCCAGTTGCCGCGCGGACGTAAGGAAAAAGTTTTTTTCAAAAATTCACCATAAATCGAAATATTATGCTAGAGACTTCCAATTTATTGCAAAATGAAGGAAAATGATTGAATATTACTAGAATGTAAGGGTTTTAGCTTAAAATTGCGTTTTTCGACCATTTCGGTCGAGTCAAAGTTGACCGAAGGTGGAAATTTGGCACTTATCGTGATTTATAAGAAAATATTTCAAAACTGATAAAAGCTACAACCATGAGTTATTTTTTTGTATTCTACATGTAATTGCGCACATTTTCATATATAAAACTTTATGTAACAACTAATATAAAACGGTGCAAACATTACGACAAAGTGACGAAAGAATTTCTGAGATGTTCGGCCGAGTTACCGCACGCGGATGTAAGGAAAAAGTTTTTTTTCAAAAATTCACCATAAATCCAAATATTGTGCTAGAGACTTCCAATTTGTTGCAAAATGAAGGTACATGATTGAATATTACTATAATGTAAGAGTTTTAGCTTACAATTGCGTTTTTCGACCATTTCGGTCGAGTCAAAGTTGACTGAAGGTTGAAATTTTGGCACTTATCATGATTTATATGAAAATATTTCAAAACTGATGAAAACTACAACCATGAGTTGTGTTTTGTTGTATTCTACATAAAATTGCGCACATTTTCATATATAAAACTTTATGTAACGACTAATATAAAACGGTGCAAACATTACGACAAAGTGACGAAAGAATTTCTGAGATTAACTGTGGAGCATCACTATATTGTGATCGAAAATAAGTAAAAAAGCCACAATAATATAAGTGATAAATTGTATATTTTAAGATACAAAATATACAAAAAAGGGGATAAAAACGAGGGAGCTTTCGACCGTTTGCGCAACGGTCGAAAGCTCCCTCGTTTTAATCCCCTTTTTTGTATATTTTTTTATCTTAAAATATACAATTTATCAATTATTGTGGCTTTTTTTACTTATTAATTTCCGAGATGTTCGGCCGAGTTACCGCGCGCGGAGGTAAGGAAAAAAGTTTTTTAAAAAATTCACCATAAATCGAAATATTGTGCTAGAGACTTCCAGTTTGTTGCAAAATGAAGGTACATGATTGAATATTACTAGAATGTTAGAGTTTTAGCTTACAATTGCGTTTTTCGGCCATTTCGGTCGAATCAAAGTTGACCGAAGGTTGAAATTTTGGCATTTATCGTGATTTATTTGAAAATATTTCCAAACTGATAAAAGCTACAACCATGTATTGTTTTTTGTTGTATTTTACATGAAATTGCCCACATTTTCATATATAAAACTTTATGTAACGGCTAATATAAAACTGTGCAAAAATTACGACAAAAGGACGAAAGAATTTCTGAAATTTTCGGCCGAGTTACCGCGCGGACGTAATGAAAAATATTTTCCAAAAATTCACCATAAATCGAAATATTGTGCTAGAGACTTCCAGTTTGTTGCAAAATGAAGGTAAATGATTGAATATTACTAGAATGTAAGAGCTTTAGCTTGCAATTGCGTTTTTCGACCATTTCCGTCGAGTCAAAGTTGACCGAAGGTTGAAATTTTTTGTAGTCGACGTACGGTATGTCTACTCGTCACCCGACAGACAATTTTAGTCGACTTACGATATGTCCAGTCGGCGTTTAAGGGTTAACTTTTATAAAAAAAAAAGCTAAACTCAGGTCTTTTTAAGACATTCTCAAAGACAGCACTGCCAAGTCACAATCATTTGCACCTAATTAGTAACATATAGTTAGCAGCAAGACACATTAGAACTCACTATAAGAAATATTATCAATCTCTTATCAAAATAATAATTCTCTATAACAATAACAGCACAAAACATATCAAGTAGGAATCTTACCTTCTTCAACAGAAAATAGTAAAACACATTTTCACAATGCTTGCACAATATAAATACCTTAGATCACTCTTACAAAATGTATACACTTCGTGGGTGAATTTATCAAAACTTATACATATAGGAGAGCAACCAGTATAACACTCTTATACATGAATGGTAATTGAGAGAGAGAGAGAGAGAGAGAGAGAGAGAGAGAGAGAGAGAGAGAGAACCTTGTGCCAGCAACCCCTTTGCCTAACTAACTGTTTTCCATTCAATACTCCTCTTTTATCTTCAAGCCCTCCCATAATACATGATACATAAAGTATACATACATTGTACATATAGGTATACATATGCAGTATACATACAGGACTGGAACTTCAAGCTCCTTATCTGTATGATGGACATCATCTGCTCACTCAAAACACCTGGGCAAACAGAAAGAAGTATTTTGGACCAAATTCTGGGTCGGCTGTCAACGTGTCAACTTTATCTCTCTCACTTACTCATCCTTTTACTCAGATTATGGAAAATATAATAAACATAGACAAAGATAATAACTTCAGAATAGGCACACAGAACAAATGTGTAACAAGCATTTGGCTGATAACTGTCAACTCATCAACGATAAACAAAGTGGCCCTTGCCTTTCTTCCTTCACCCCAAACACTTATGTCAATACAGGATGCAGCTAAGTGATAAGAATCTTAACCTTTCTCTCTGTTTGCATTAACACTCAGTATTCATTTTAATATACTGCACAATATATAAAAAAAAAAAAAAACATATCAAAACATATTTCAGAATCACATGATACACAATTTTTCTGTAAGAAAAAGACTTTTAAGATCATATTATCATATCTCACAACAAATGACAAATCTGCAAGGAAAACATCAAAGTTTTCATAGAGACACATATCATATTTGTAGAATGGTTTTATATGTTATAACACATTATAATATATATATATATATATATATATATATATATATATATATATATATATATATATATATATATATATATATATATATATATACATATATATACAGTATATATATATATATATATATATATATATATATATATATATATATATATATATATATATATATATATACACTCATACATTCGAATGCCTATTATGGCTTGTGGAGGTTTCTATGCCCAGCAGATGCTGACACCAATTCACATCAAATAGGACTGGTATCAAAGTTGGTCTTTGGAAATATGAGCACAACTCATGTTTGTACTCAGTTTGCCTAATTGCCTCTTCTAAAGGTAGCTTGTAGGGATGCCTCATCCGTACGTCAGTCATCCCAAAACCTCTTAACTACTCGAATTCCTCGCAGCTTTCTGACTCATAAACTGAAAGCCCGGAATTCTAGGGGGAAAGAAATGATTTTGCCTCGTCCGTGATGATATTCAAACCACTACTCAAAGTAGCAAACTGAGGACGTTCTAAAACACCATGCCCTAATATCGCCTAATATCATATTCACTGAGCTTAAAATGTTCCAGAGACATTATGTTAAATGACATCTGTACCTTATGATTATGTATATATATATATATATATATATATATATATATATATATATATATATATATATATATATATATATATACAGTATATATATATATATATATATATATATATATATATATATATATATATATATATATATATATATATATATGTATGTATATATATATATATATATATATATATATATATATATATATATATATATATATATATATATATGTATATATATATATATATATATATATATATATATATATATATATATATATATATATATGCACATAATATATATTATGTATATACATATATATGCATATATACATATATATACATAATATATGTTATGTATATACGTATGTATATGTATGCATGTATGTATGTTCAAGATTACGAAGATTGAAATGTAATGTGTTTGTAAACTGCAAAGTTTATAGTTGCAGAGGTAATGTACCTATATATTTAATAATCCTAACGAAGGGTTTTCCAATCAAATTAAGTAGTAAACGGTTCACAGGAAGTCTGCAATAATCATTTAGCTTAAACTTACCTAATATAGTAATTAAAATCATGTTAGGACAAATATTTTCACCTAGAGAAAAAATGTTTCCTTTTTGGTTTCACTGTAATCATGATAATCACAAATTCCATTGTTAATATTGTTATGATGGTGAATTTTATTATCATTATTTCTAGAATTGAGGACAGATCCTTTTTTTTTTTTAAGGCTGCCTATTTAGTTGATTAACTGAGCAGAGGTGAATTCAACCACCAGAGTTTTGTAACAAAAGTTCCAAAAAATTAGCAAATGTAATGACGTACGTCCCTCAGTCTGTCTCTCTTATATATAACAAAGTTCCAAAAAAATTAGTGACTGATGAAGTACTTCCCCAGCCACCCCCCCAGCATTCTCTCTCTCTCTCTCTCTCTCTCTCTCTCTCTCTCTCTCTCTCTCTCTCTCTCTCTCTCTCTCTCTATTAACAAAGTTCCAAAACAGTCAGTGACTGTAATGAAGTACTCTCTCTCTCTCTCTCTGTCTCTCTCTCTCATATCCATCAGTTTGATGATTTCCGACGTCTTTAAATCTCCAGGAATTTTCTTCCTGTCTAGAATATTCTCAAACCCTTTTGAAGATATGAGCCTTAAATGAGTGGAAGACGAAGGGTAATAAAAGTACGAAGAGGGTAAGTGAAATGGAAGTCTAAATGGGACAGATGGGGGAAATGAGGCATGCTAGGAAAGATGGCCTTTAAAGTTGGGGGGGGGGGGGGAACGTTGGCCAGGGGTCGTTTGAGAAGAGTTGGAGGGGGATTAGGGTGAAATAAAGAAAAGAAAAATCATTGACTGATGATGGCTGCAGGCGTAAGCCTTAGGGCGTAGCCTAATCTTTCTTTCTTAACGGGGTATCACACGAACACGTTTCCCGTTAGATTTTTAATAGTTTACTGCTTTTTTATATGTATATAACAATGAAATGACCCCGACTCGAAGAGAATAAGAGAAAGGAGGAAGATCTATAATGAGTGGTCTTAGAGGAACAAGCAGATAGACCTGGTTCTTGAAGGATAAAATGTTTTGAGCGTGAGAAAGAAGATATTTTTAAAGAGTTCAAATCCTTGTATTTTCAAAAAAAAAAAAAAAAAAAAAAAGTTCTAAACCCTCCAATCCGAGGTTTACGGATTTCCTCAGAATAGCTTATGGGAAGTGGTAGACGGGTTTTATGAGGAGATCTGAGAGAATCATGTATACAGTAGTCAGTATTTGCGGCTAAACAAAAGGTACATGATAGTTTACGCTATGCCAGATAGTATTAAATAGCTCAGTCACATGGGTACCGTCTTTTCTTTGCTTCCCCAATGCATGTCTGGTAAGTCTGTAGTTATTGTTTTCCATGATCTTTTACCATCTGATGACATAAGAGGAAAAAACACACTAACAATGAGTTCTCTATATGCTGTTATATCGTCATATCTGGCGATTACATATGAAGAAAAATTAGGTATCAAAGCCAGAGTAAAAAGGCTATTAACACAGGTAAATAATATTCTTTCCTCGTGGAAAAAAATGTTATGTATATTTACACATAATTAGAAAAAATTGCTCCCCAAAAAATTAACATTAAAGAAAGATTTTAACCAAAAGTGCAAACAACCGAGATAGTATGCATATGAATTGCCGGTGAACTCATGAATATTTCATGATGAGTAAAAGGCTAAGTTTGATAGCAGAACAATAGCGGTCATTAATATGCAAATTATTGATTCACCGATGTTGGGTATTCCAACAGCTATTAATACTATTACTATTATATAATGAAATGATACGTTTTTACTACCAATATACACTTGATGGCACATTTGCACACACACACACACACACACGCACACACACACACACACACACACACATATATATATATATATATATATATATATATATATATATATATATATATATATATATATATATATATATATATATATATTATATATATATTACCTGTTGACCTCTCTTCCTTGCTTTAATCAAATCAAATACAAGGGTGTAGCGAGCGGGAAGCAGTCAGTGTTTTCAAATTCCATACGCCAACCGCCGAGACATTAGCTTACAGGGCCGTAACTCAGGGATAGGTTTTACTAGGACAGACCTTAGAGGTACTGTTCCTACAGCTCAGTTTCTCTATCCTATGGACTGGCGAGTCTATAGTCATTTCAGGTCAAGCCCTGGGTAGGCGGAGTTTTGAAGCAAATGCCCAGACGATGCACCCACATCGGTACTCTACACATCCGTCACAGCATCAGGACGTGACCAGGGCTGCCATCCAAGTATCCTTTGCTCTTTCCCTCCTTTGTTCAAACCGAGGGGAAATTTACCATTTCGACGGACCAAGGAAACTCATGCAACTGATCACTGCATTAGCTAGCCCAGCGGCAAGTCTGAATTGACAGTTCATCGTAGTTCTCTTTACCTCCAACTGAAAATCTCATTTTCCTTTGTTCAGATTTTCCTCTCTTATATAGCCACTAGCTAAGAAGTCCTAGTAAAACATATCCCATTTATAAGTTATCCATCAATTACAATTATTGTTGTCTAGTGAAGTCACATAACTTATCCTCCATGGTGTTAAATGTATTGTTTTTGAACTTAGAAGCATCCTCTTGTGATTAGTATTGACAAGTGAGAGTTTCTGTAAGGCAAGATTGTTATCTGCATACGTCTTTTTTTCCAGAATTGTGTATGCCTTGGGGCTGCGCAACATCCTCTTTCTGGGAGAAGCATCTGCATCATTAGTATCAAGAAGCCTTAATTTGACCGTGCAGGAAGTTCCTGATACAGCTTCTGAGAAACCTAACTCTGTTGTGTTCATTCTATGTATCATTGAAGTGTTTCGTAAGACGGACTATATGCTGAGCTGCTGTTAGCTCCTGTAAATAACCCATTTGATTTTATTTTATTTTATTTTATTTTTTTTTTTTTGCTGGAACTATTGTTCCAGTAAGTTTTCTGAATTCATTCATGTGGTTATGGATAAACCTCTGCTGTATCCTTTGTTAACGAGTGTTAACTGACGACCTGATCTTTTCACTATCTGTCCTTTAGCATTAATGTTAGCCTTAATTGACAGAATTACGTGGGTCTTACGTAATGCAAGACAATATAAATCAGAGTAAATAACAATTAAACTCATTAGCCGAAGAACCCACGTAACAAATTATATATATATATATATATATATATATATATATATATATATATATATATATATATATATATATATATATATATATATATATATATATATATATATATATATATATATATATATATATATATTCTTACAAACTGGGGTCCTTGGAGGAAGGAAGGGCCAAAGGAGAACACCAGTCTGTAAACAAAATGCAGGAGGAGGTATTTCAGTTTCCTTATTTTACCCAAATAGATCAAATATTGGAAAGTTGCCATTGGAAATGAGGGAGTAATTTTCGTTACAATGAATTTATTTACACATGAAGCAATGAAATGGTGCTGGGAATTGAAGAACCGCAAACAACCAAAGTAAGAATGATGCAAGAATCAAATTCACAAGGACGTCAATAGCACGTCGTTTACTGGACATCATAATAAGGCGTGAATTAACCTGCTGAGGGGGCTTTCTTGCAATGGAGTGCTAACTAGACTTTCTTGGATTTTCTATACGGCAGTATTCCAGGGGACTTAATTTACAAGGCTTGGTTGACTGAGGCACGAAGCAGGATTCCTGGAATAAAGAGCCAGGCTTAGGAATTGCATGCACTGGAAAGTTATTACATGAAACCTATGCACTAGGGAGAATTTAATCACTTGACTGCTTAATTTAAGCAGCCTTATTTACCACTGTGGAGGAAGTAGTCTACTTGTGATCACTGAAACTTGCATTGGCACTGGGGAGAGAGAGCATGGGCTGTGTCGTCAGTCTCAAAACAAGAGGGAGCTTGAAGAAGAATGGAAAAGTTGAAAATTAGGAATTGGGGAGAAGTTTACGAGGAGAGAAAGAATTGTATTGGCAATGGACCGCTACTCAGACATACCTGATGCTGTTGCATGAGCTCTTTGCAAGACAAATTGGGTCGCTGGCACTTGTCCACCACCACACAAAGGAAAGAGAGGAGAAGGCTTTTTATGTCCTCTCTTGCTGGGGTTTTGAGTGTGTCTCTGCTGTGTCTTGCCTCACCTCTTGGTTCGAAAACATTTTCGAGTGCGTTCGTTTGTGCACAAGCAGGTCACATCTGAAAGCAAGTCTTAAGCCAGTAAAAGGGTCACAGGGAAAGAGGCCTTATAACTAAGTCCCTAAGGCCCAAAGTAGTAGCCCCACCTCGGAAAGGCTTTCGCCTTTTATGCTTAACGAACTTCCTAGTCTCTCTTCTACCCTAACGAAGGAAATGCATTGACTGGTCACGTGATTGAGGGGGGTGATGGTGAGAAAGCTAAGGTGTGTCATTGTCCTTTACCCCAGGTCAGGTGATGTGGGGGCGGGGGAAGGGAATCTGCCCCTACATACAGTCAAAACAAGAGGCCTAATGTCTCTCCCGCCATTAAACTCTAGCCTACCAGTTAACTGAGAAGTTCTTTTATTTAAAAAATGGATATATTATCTGGCTGGCTAAGAGGGACGAATGAAAATATGTGAAAGGTCCCCCCTTTGGAAAGGCATTCACACCCTTTCAGGAGTTAAGGTCTTGGCTAAGTAAGCTATTCGTCCCGACTAGTCAGCTAGCATCCCTACATGAATGTGCATGGCACTACAATAGCTAAATGGACCTACCTAACTGCTAAGACAGGTACTGGGTTGGCTAACTTACTACAACAGCCCTAACCTATCTAAGGGTATAGACACTTCTACTAACTGTCTCTAACGACAGGAGAACTCTTCTCCTAGGCAAATGCACATAGTAAATATTTAACCTAACCTACTAACCTAAGACTCTGGTATTGAACGAATTGGCAATGACTAATGGCATGCAATGAACTATGAGTTATGCAACACTTTATGATTAATACACATAACAAAATAAAACATGAGTAATCTGAAGGGTAAATCACAGTATACAATTAAGGAAGGTATCCATTTGAGTCTGGAATGGTTTTGAAGGAGGTTAGTTGGAAAAAGGTTAGTATGTTATAAATGCCTAGGGTGTTAGGAATTAATACGACTGGGGTAGAGATCACGCAGGCTACCTTCTCTGAGCAGGAGCCAGGATCACTCTGAGATGGAAGAGGCACTGTGCCAACTGGGCACGAGTGCCAAGGAGAGCTCGTTGCTCTGATTTGTTAATTGGATCTCTTCCGCCCCTTCTTCTTCGAGGGCCTCCGAGGTCTGGCTAGGCCATTCCTAGAAGGTGATGAGGGTACTGACTCTGGAGAAAGGCTAGGAGCGCCGTCAGGAGCAGGATCAGTGGCAGCCTCAGTAGCTACGGGCTGGTCTCCTACTTCGGCTGCTGCGACAACCGTTGTGGGAGTAGAGCCAGCATCTGAGTCCTGGCTGGACAGTTCCTGGTTGACCAGAAAAGAGGTAGTGTCAAGGCCTGCTAGAGGGTTATCTTCAGCAGGTGGAAGAGAGTGGGAAGAAGAAACATCAGGGGTCGGAGGCTCGCAATGAGCGATGACCACATCCGTGAGGTTAGGTGGATCTCCCGTAGGAGGATCCGTGTCAGGTTCTGGATCCAGCGCTGGCACTAACTCAGGCCAGGACGGGGATTAAGGTTGGTATGGAGATTCTGGCCGAGATAGGTGGAGCTTCGCACTGACCAGTGCTCTCAAGTGGCACTGGCAGCGAATTGGATTCAGACGAGGGTGAAGAGGGACCCGGGGGATGTAAAACCTCTTGGTACACTTGGAGTGATAGGCGACAGAGATTCCTGTCTTGGGGAGAGGGCCAAGCCTCTTGGGTTGGTTGTGGAAATGGTGGCCACTGCGGCTAGCTTGCTGGGGTACTTTGACCATCTTTCGGAGTGCCCTCTTATGTTGCAGGTCCTGCAGCGATATTTGGTAGTATCCCTTTGTGGTGAGGGAGGAGTTTTTTGGTGGCCGTCCTATTGTGAGATTCACGGACTAGGCCTGGAATGGTTTGGATGCTGGTGGGTCTGGTTCGCTCTGGGGCAAATGGAAGGTTGGGCTGATGGTGGCACAGCTGTCACAGAGGCTGTGTCTTGCTCAGGAAGTTTTGGCATGGCCTTACTGGCGGAGGCAGTCAGGCAACAGAGTGGTGAGGGTGTTGGACATCCCCAGAGGATGTCTCGTCCTAGCAGGAATTCCACTCCATGCCGAATACGTTTCACCACTCCAAGGCAGTGATTTTGGGTGCTCCAAGGGGTGATCACCCTGAGTTCAACTGTGGAAACGGTCGAGGATTGCTCGTCTAGTCAGGTTACCATCCACCTGGTTTGCTCGTCTACGGTGGCACTGGCTGGTACTTTGGCACAATCAATCAGGCTAATATCTGAGCCAGTGTCGGCAGTAGTTTGTAGGTGCACTGGTGGGATAGAGCCATCCAGAGGGGCCACTCAGGGTGAGACCTCTCTGGCGGCACAGCCAGGGAGGAGGTGGCAGTAATCAGGGTGACGTGCCTGGGATAGGGCACATGTTTCTGAGCAGGTAGGATACCTGGATGAAGAGTGCCTTGGAGCTCCACAATCTCAACAGGGTCCCTGGGATGGGATGATCTCCCAGCAGTGACAGTCTGCTGGGAAGGTGGTGCAGAGGTAGAAGGAGGGGAGGAGTGAGAGGCACTTGGCTTCAGCATGACTGTACCTCTTGCAGATGGTGCAAGCAGGTTTGCTAGGTGGCCCATTCCGTGGGCGCGTTGAGCCTGAGAGGTATCCGGGTGGCATTACGCAGCGTTGAAACGTGCTCTGGGAGACATTAAATGTTTCCCAGGCATCGGCCAAGCAGCAGGCTTCCCTGAGAGTGGGTGGCTGCTTATCACTGAGATACACAGCCAGAGGCCCAGGCACACACTGAAAAAAATCTTCTTGCATGGTCCTATTGAATAGGTCCTCAAAAGTCGTGCATTTCAGGGAGTCGACCCAGCAGGTCCCAGCCTGAGTCTTGTGACAGGCCCATTCTGTCCAGGACCAGCCGGCTTCCTTGGCCAGACCTCGAAACTGTTGTCTCCACTTCTCAGGTGATTTCGTATGCCTTGGCTATTACCTCATGGACTGCGGCCATGTCTCCTCGTTGATGCTGCTCCAGTGAACCGAGGGCTGCCTTTGCTTTACCTTCCAGGAGTTTGGTCAGCACTAAGTCCCTCTCGGCCACAGTGGTGTTGAAATTATCGAAGAGCACCTTGACCTCTTCCAGCCATGCTTCCACCTCTTGCTCAGTCCACTTGGAGACTAGAGAATTAAGGCTTGAGAGCAGAGGACTTGGTGCAGCAGGTATGGGGCTGGAGGCTTGTTGGGCTGCTATAGCTTCGGCACTTTCCTTCTTGGCCCTCTGCAACTCAATCTCCTTGTCTATGAGTGCCAGCTCGCTCGCCTTGAGCGCTTGCTCGCTTTCTTTGAGGGTTAACTCATGCTGTCTTCCCCTTTCTTTTTCTTCTTTCAACAACCACCTCTGTTTGGCTTCTCGCTGTCTTTTCCTCTCTTCTCTTTCCTTGTCTCACTGTCTCTGCTTTTCTTTGTGCTACCTTCGTTCAGCTAGCTGTTCTTTGATCCACCTGGTGAGTCCGGGTCCCGTGAGGCCGGCCTCCTTCCCTAGATTCATGAAGGCTTTGTACTTCTCGGTTGCCATGTTGCTGGTGGGGGAAGGGTGTCTAAGTGGGTTGACTGGGCATTCCTGGAGGAAAGGTTTGTGACGATTGTGGGAAGTGTCCCGTAATTTGGTGGCACTTCACTGGTGTGGCACTGTGGTTGAGTGTGCCGTGCAAAGGTCACACTGAGGGAGTGTTCCTGAAGGAAGTCTGAGTCCTTATGGGCGGATACACTAGTAGAATGGGAGTGATCCTGAAGGCGCTTTGGTCCTTATGGACAGACTGTTGGTGGCACTCTGTATCTCAGGTACAGGTGCAGTGGCTTATGAGCAGTTATTTTGATTGGGTGGCACTATGATGCCGATGTTCCTGGGAACAATACAAAATGTCAGGGCACGAAATGGCACTGAAGGAAATGGCACTCTGCCTGAGGCAGAAGGTAATCAAAGAGTAAGAGGGAAAGGAGAGACTCCAGTAGAAAGTAAGTGAGAAAGAAAAGGGAAAAAAGAAAGATAAGTGCTTCAGTAATTTGCTTGTTTGGCAGTGCCTCAGATTAGTGGCACTGTGGGAAGGGAACCCTAGGGCGTGACACTGGGGGGTGGCTAGTTTTAAGAACTAGAGATTGCTTCCTGACATGGGGAAAGGAAGCCTTCTCCCTGACATGAGGAAAGGGAGGATATGGGGGTTGCACACAATATGCGATTTGGTGCTTGCGGCATACGCAAGTCTTGAATACTGAGTCCCCCCCATTCATG
>NC_089742.1:24845649-24863149 GCF_040412425.1 Macrobrachium rosenbergii | reverse complement strand
GAAATGGTTATAAAAATAGATTTATTAATATTAAATCTTAATAAAAATCTATAACAAAAAAAGAATGCCATAAAAATGAGCCAGGTCCGGGCCACGAAACACAAAAATAAAGCAATATTACTTTATATAAAAAAAAGAAGTACCAGCAGCAGTCGATACAAAAAAAAAAGCCATCTCCAGCGAAGTCCACCAACTAACGACAACAGGCCGTATTATCACGACGTCCTGCTGCCGTCTCGCCAAAATACAAAGGACACGGGGCCACTGCACCCGAGCCAAAACTGCCGACAGGGTCTCCACCTGCGGCCAACAAACAACCATCTTCGTTGGTGCGCTGCTCCAGTCTGGGCCCAAACACCGGCTGCCCAAGAAACGTCCTCAAAAGTCGAACTGCTGCTGGTACTCAAAAGTTCTCTTCCCCAAGAGAACAACCTGTTCGCATGCTGCTGCCCGAACCTGACTAAAAGTTGATGCCACGCCACCACAGACGTCAACAATCCTGTGAAAATAAGAGGGAGGGGAGAGGATTAGCCAAATAAATAAACAGGTAACTACCGTACCGCCCATAGAACAACCAAAGATCCTAACATATATATATATATATATAAAATGTGTGTGTGGAAATAATGAACACATGAGCACGTGTTTCACAGAAATAGATTTCCGACTTTCATCAGGAACAAACCCCGATCTCCCGAGTGATAGGCTAGGGCGATGCCAATTGACCTACCAAGGTCATAAGAGACCTTGGTTTTTATCGGAAGCCTGCCTGGGAAAAACTCGGGTACATAAGTACTTAAGTTCCATCTTCTTTTATGACCTTGGTAGGTCAGTTGGTATCGCTCTGGCCTGTCACTTTGGAGACCGAGGTTTGTTACTGAAGTGAATCAGAAATTTATATATATATATATATATATATATGTATATATATATATATATATATATATATATATATATATATATATATATATATATATGTGTGTGTGTGTGTGTGTATGTATATATATATATATATATATATATATATATATATATATATATATATATATATATATATATATATATATATATATATATATATATATATATATATGTATATATATATATATATATATATATATATATATATATATATATATATATATAT
This sequence comes from Macrobrachium rosenbergii, assembly GCF_040412425.1. Classification (NCBI taxonomy): domain Eukaryota; kingdom Metazoa; phylum Arthropoda; class Malacostraca; order Decapoda; family Palaemonidae; genus Macrobrachium; species Macrobrachium rosenbergii. The sequence goes on along the minus strand of NC_089742.1, from coordinate 24,862,002 downwards.
ATATATATATATATATATATATATATATATAATTATTTGATTAAGTAGGTCGTTGACTTGGCATACTTTGAGACTTTAGTTTGTGGAAGTATTTGTAATTATATTTTCTAAGAAAATTTTCTAAAAAAATCCTATTTTCAATGGCTGTCACAGTTTTATGAACCGTGAATTCTGTAACTAAATTAAATAATCAATGTTCCTAAAGAGACTGATCTGTACTAAAATTGTTCATTACACTTAAAGTAATGCATTTATTTTATGTATATGTGGGAAAAAATCAGTAAAAGGTCCGATTTGATGCTAATTAGATATGATTTGTTATCAGTTTACTCTGAGATGCTGTATTTAAATTTGCAGCCATGTTAACAACAAATACCTGCTGATAAATACGAAACCTGCCCTTACCGTGAAGTTGACATCATAAAAAACATATATACATAAATCAGTGTATATCTATATTATACGAGCTGAATACCAAAATATTATCAGTGCAAAATATTATGAATAATAAAATTTACTTATCCAGTAGTAATCAGCTAATCGCATAACCCAAATATTACACGAGAAGAAGAGAAATTAAAGTTGACTCGATTTCAGGATAATAAAGGTTTTGATTGAGTTACAGATCAGTTTTCTCAGTTCAATCAGCCATCCACTTAGAACTAATTAGCTAGGCGAGAGTTTTGTGACGACATTTATCCTGTGATTTTCTACTTTGGGCTGATTTTTAATCTGACTTTAATGTGTGTATATATATATAAATATATATATATATATATATATATATATATATATATATATATATATATATATATATATATATATTATTTAAGCATCTATGTATATTTATGAGGTAAACTGTGAAGAAAAAATTAAATAATATATTAATATATATATATATATATATATATATATATATATATATATATATATATATATATATATATATATATATATATATATATGTATGTATGTATGTATGTATGTATGTATGTATGTATGTATGTATGTATGTATGTATAGATGCTTAAAAATCACAGTAAATGCACGTGACTTCAGTGAATAAGCGAATCCCACAGGAAAATGACAGGCAGAATTTGAGTACGAAGCGCTTTCACGTTTATTAACGCATCGTCTGGGCACAAATGAGACACAGATGAAAAGAAGGTTATAAAGTAAACGAAAAGAACAAGAATATCAGATGGTCAGTTGTCATAAGGTAATAAACAGAAATGTAATCCAGTATAATCCGGGATCAAGAAGTCACAAACTACAAACTAAAACCATACACCTAACTACAAGAGATACGAAAGTTGTAGTCATACGAAATCCAAAAGCATGTATAATCATCTACAGGCACTTTTGTAAATAAAGAGAGAACATCAAAACTAACCATAGTAAAATCAAATTTCAAACTCAAACTATTCAGTTAGTCTATAAAGTCGACATTATTTTTTACATTCGTATTAAAAATGTATCCTACCAAAGGTGTAAGAATTTTCACAAGCCATTTAGATAAATTATACGAAACTGAGCCTGCTGAATTAATGATTGGTCTAATAGAGTTTTTGATTTTGTGCGTCTTGACTAGACCGTAGAGATATGGTAGGGAGGAGCACTGAGCGGTGAACTGTTTAATTAAATGGTCAAAGCCCTTTAAAATGGATTTAATTTGTTTGCTAAAATGAGAGTTCACTGTCTGTGTAGGATCTGACCTCAGTTTCGTGTAAGTTTCACTGTCATTCAATAATGCCATTATTTTATTTACATAGCACCACACAGTACCTTTACAAATATTTTGTATGTCATCAGGACATAAATTATGACTAAATTTTTCAAAATAACAAAATGATTTTGAAATATCCTAAAGCCGCTGTCGTAGCACTATCCACCGGTTTGTCTGATAAATTAACCATAAAGTTCACGTTGGCATGTTTAGTCCAGTCGCTTTCACCAATAAGGTTCTTCAGCTTGAATTGAAGCTTCCTTTCAAGACCGTTGCAACACCTTCTTAGTTTACCATAGTAATAATCCAGCATCCGATTCTTCCACTCCCAAGGAACAGTCTGATTAAAGCCACACCGTCTGCTTCTAAGGGTACAAAAAGCACCTTCTACTTCCACTTTTGTGACTTCGGTGTGTTTTTGAAGTATGATTCGTTGACACTCATCGAAAGGTCGCTCTGCTAACGAAGAATTCTCCTTGGTAAAAGTCTAATGCAGTGGTAATAACGAATAAAAGTGACTATGTAGATCAGATAATGGCACTATTGAATGATAGTGAAACTTACACGAAACTGAGGTCAGATCCTACATAGACAGTGAACTCTCATTTTAGCAAACAAATTAAACCCATTTTAAAGGGCTCTGGCCATTTAATTAAACAGTTTACCACTCAGTGCTCCTCCCTACCATGTCTCTACGGTTTAGTCAAGACACACAAAATCAATAACCCTATTAGACCAATCATTAGTTCAGCAGGCTCAGTTTCGTATAATTTATCTAAATGGCTTGTGAAAATTCTTACACCTTTGGTAGGGAACATTCCTAATACGAATGTAAAAATAATGTCGACTTTATAGACAACTTGAATAGTTTGAATTTGAAATTTGATTTTACTATGGTTAGTTTTGATGTTGTCTCTTTATTTACAAAAGTGCCTATAGATGATTTACTGGATTTTTTTAGAAGAAGAATTAGAAAGTTATGATATTCCTTTAACTGTAGCAAACCTCACTAATCTTATAAGGTTATGTATCAAAGATAGTAAATTTTGTTTTAACGGGGAGTTTTTTTTTTTTTTTACAAAAGTTCGGCATGAATATGGGTAATCCCTTATCTTCTGTCCTTAGCAATATTTACATGGAATTTTTTTAGGCAAAACTCTTACCAATAATTTTACCCCGAAAAGTTATATGGTATAGGTATGTGGATGATATTTTCTGTATTTGGCCAGTTTACGAAAATCTCCAGGAGTTTCTGGTTAAGCTAAATAATTTAGTCCCTTCTATAAAATTTACCGTAGATGAAGAAAGTAATTGTAATATGAACTTTCTTGATGTAACTGCCCATACACATGATAGAAATTTCACATTTCCAGTCTTTCGAAAATCAACCAACATTGCCTCTTTTGTTCATTATTATTCCAATCATCATCAAAATGTTAAATTCTCTGTCTTTTCAGGAATGTTCCTCAGGGCTTTACGGGTTTGTAGCCCGCAGTTCATTGATGCTGAGATCAAAACCATTTATGATATTGCTTTGAAACTCAAATACGCAAGGGCCTTTGTAGATGTAGCATGGAAAAGAACCAGGAAAACATTTTTTTTTTAAACTAATAACAAACTTGGATTCAGCAAGCATAATATTCTCAAATTACCGTATGATGAATGGTTTTTACAAATTCCTAGAATTTTAAAGCTTTTCAACATAAATGTTGTTTTCAGTAATTTTAATGTTAAGAGTTTAGCAATAAAAAATTCTCCTAGAGATGTTTCTGGCTGCATCTATGGAATTCCTTATAAAAAAGTGTGACAAAATATATTGTGGGCAAACTGGAAAATCACTTTCACACCGAATCAAACAACACCAATATTCTGTGAGAACTTGCCAAATATCGAATGTATTAGTCGTACATATGAGAGATTTAGATAATCCTATTAACTGGAGTGAAACAAGATCTTTAGTTCCGTGCAACGACACAGTTAAAAGGAATATCATTGAATCTTGTTTTATCAAGTAAAGTAATGAAAGTGTTCTAAATTAAAGTCTTGGTTTGTTTAAACGTGATGCCTCCATAATTAAAAAAAAGTTGTTGATAAATATAAGCAAAATTAGTATTCAGTTTTATACATGTTTTTGCAGTTTGAATGGGTAAGATTCCGTATCTCTTATGGTTAAGTATATGGTTCTAGTTTGTGACCGCGTGATCCCGGATTTTCCTGGGTTACCCTTTTGTTTATTACCCCTTGGCAATTAACCATCTGGTATTCACTTTTATATATGTTTTTGGATTTCGCATGAGTAAACTTTCGTATCTCTGTAGTTAGGGGTATGGTATTAGTTGCGACAGCTTGATCCCGGATTATCCTGGATTATCTTTCTGTTTATTGCCCTTTGACAGTTGACCATCCGATATTCTTGTTCTTTTTGTTTACTTTGTAACCTTCTTTTCAACTGTGTCTCATTTGTGCCCAGACTATGCGTTCATAAACGTGAAAGCGCTTCGTACTGAGCTTCTGCCTGTCATTTTCCTGTGGGATTCGCTTATATATATATATATATATATATATATATATATATATATATATATATATATATATATATATATATATATATATATATATATATATATATATATATATAGAAATAATCAACACACAATCACGTGTGGAACAGAAATAAATTTCTGACTCACGTCAGGATCGAACCCAGGTCTCTCAGGTGGAAAGCAAGGGCGTTATCCACTGGGCCACACAAGACTCAGGTCTCTCAGGTGGAAAGCAAGGGCGTTATCCACTGGGCCACACAAGTCTTGTGGCCCAGTGAATAACTTACCCTGCTTTCCACCTGAGAGACCAGTTCGATCCCGACGTGAGTCAGAAATTTATATATATATATATATATATATATATATATATATATATATATATATATATATATTTAAATATATATATATACACATATATATAAAATCTACTGGTCATGGTTACATACTATACGGGTAATTTTGATAGCCTCAATGATCTGAATTATCGATTTCCTCACACTTTGTGGGTAAGCTTAACCCTGCCGGCTTTGGATCTTCGTAAGGAATAAATAAAGGAGTAGAAGGACAAAGATTTACCTCAATTCATATATAACCTTATTTGTCAAGCTGGAATTGAAAATGACCTCTCTGTCTGTCTCTCTCTCTCTCTCTCTCTCTCTCTCTCTCTCTCTCTCTCTCTCTCTCTGTGAAAAGGAAAAAAAAAAAACAATAAACTACTTGCAGCCGTGCAATAAAGGGCGACATGTGCACAGCTACAAGAACAGTAACATATATGACAACAGTCGCATATATTTCAATGAGTCGTTTCCAGAGTCTGGGCAAATATGAGAGAGAGGAAAGGTGGGGGAGGAGGAGACAAAGCCTCCGAAATCTACAAGCACATAAGCTCGGGAGAAACAGAGATCATGAGAGTAAAAAACGCATTAAGGCACAGGACAGAATAGGTCGTTTGTTTAGAGATTCAGACAAAACACTGCTCTCGAATAATACTTGTAGAACAGTAGTGTTCTACTACGTCACATCATGTGATATTCATATATATATATATATATATATATATATATATATATATATATATATATATATATATATATATATATATACACACATATATATATATATATATATATATATATATATATATATATATATATATATATATATATATATATATATATATATAGAGAGAGAGAGAGAGAGAGAGAGAGAGAGAGAGAGAGAGAGAGAGAGAGAGAGAGAGAGAGAGAGAGAGAGAGAGAGAGAAGGAGAGAGAGACATAAATTGTGCTCACAGTGTGTGTGTGTAAGTATTTGCGCGCATGCAAGCACACATATATACGTATGTGTTATTGTCTAGATTACCGATTATAAAAAATATTAAAAAACCTTACCTCAGCCTTAAACTTGCTAACTCTCTCTCTCTCTCTCTCTCTCTCTCTCTCTCTCTCTCTCTCTCTCTCTCTCTCTCTCAGTGACCTAAAGATTTGATGTGTTATCTCAGGTGACTTTTACACTTCTGCTTAATCATTCAGGGTAATCGGACATTCTTCCTGATATCCAGGAACGAGTCGCCGTAACATTTTCATTTGATCTTAACAGTAGCGACGGAGGAGGACGTCATCGGATCAATGCATTTGGGAGGGCAACACCAAATTTGCCCGAATTTTAAACATCACAAGTTTTTTCTTTCTTTCTTTCTTTTTTTAATCACCATATTTGTGTAATAAATACCAACAGCTGTTAAATTATGTACAGCAGGTACGGATTTGAAGAAGTTTAGCAAAACTACGTAGCTATTATTCTATTCTTTATTCAGATTATATACACACATGCATCCTCTTATGTATGCTTTCAAACCGAAATTCACTCAAATAATATAACGCCGAGGCAACTTTTAAGATATTACACAACTTACAAAAGGAACATCCTATCAATATTTATTTTTACATTATTTTTCACGAAAAAAGGCATGACTAGCAAGATCACAAACTATGTGAAAATATATACAAATCAGGCTTGGAGCAAATACATATGCTTTACATGAATTATAACAATTACAGTTATAATTACCTGTGCTATTATCAAATTACAACTACAGTTACAATGAGGGAACATCTCAAACACAATATAATAAAAATTAATTTCAAGCATTAAAAATTTCAGTTACAAATGCATAACCATAGAAAATAAAGCAAAATGCAGATAAAAAAATACGTGAATTTGGTCTCCTTTTAAAATCAGTTCATACAACAAAATTAATAAGTTGTAAAAGCTTTAGTACAACAACAAATGAAACGTATTTCTACAATTTTAGACCTGCAGAAATTAACGTTAGCATGAATAATTCTCATCCGAAGGTTACTTCATATTTGACAAAATTCTGTTGCAGGTAAAATTACCATTTGATAGAAATAAAGAATTATAAGTATAATTACGTAAAGGTGTAACTAACTACTTTTCTATTAAATTATCATTACTCTAAGCCTGTACAAATACAGAAGAAAATCTTTATTACACTATATTTTATAGCATATTTAGAGATAAATTAAAAGAACATTTTGTCCCTTCCCTTTCGTTTGCCAAATAGATCTATTATGGTGTTCATATCTATCCTGCTGGCATAACCTCTTTCATTGCAGAGAAGCCCTAATGCTGAGACCCTATCCTGATCCATAGTAGATCTAAGGTAAGTCTTGAGTCTTCTCAAGCACGAGAATGACCTCTCTGCTGAACAAGATGTTGCAGATAAGGTTGCCAGGTTTTTTGCCATCTCACTTAAGTGTGGCAAAGTTTCACACCGGGCATTTGAGTAAAGATACCTTATCACTTTATTTGCAGTATTCAAATCCACGACTTCCAGATTGTGAAAAATGTCAGTTTCAGCCATTGGGATGTCTTGATCCACATTGTAGAATTCAGACACTGCCTTGAAATCATCCTCTACTGCGTTCCCTAATATCATTTTTGCCAGGGATGTCAGGATATGTGTATCCCTGCTTGCAAATCTCTCTCTCATTTCAGTGAGAACTCTGTCTAAGGCATCATAGTAAGCAATCCTGGCTCTTTGATGGTCTGTAAAAGAGATGGGTTCTTCGGGAGTTTCTTCTGAGAGTGCTTGCAGCCTCTTGGATGTTTATTTTCGGCGCTTTTTAGTTTCCACCTCTTCAATGTCTGGTGCAATTTCAGTCATGTTTGTTGCAGTTTTTCTGGCTTTTTCCCAAATGAGAGAAAACATATCTTCCTCCCTGCACTTTTTGAGGGTTTCTAGTGTAGCATCACAAGTGATCTTTGCAGTCATCACGTCAACATCATGACCCTGCAGGTATCTAGCCAGGGCATTTGTGTTAGAAAAGATCACTTTTAAAGTGTGCAAGCCAAGGATGAACTGGAACTCAAGCATAGCTTTGACAAGACCCTTTTCCTAAGACAACTCTATTAGAGCAAGTAGAATTCTCTCAGGCTGTTGCTCTACAGCTTTCACAGCCTCCCATCTACAGGACCAGCGTGTCTCACTTAGAGACTTCAATTTGATGCATGGACTGTTTGGTGTTGGGTCAATATCTGGCATGTGTACAGAACGGAGAATATTCTCTCGCTTAGGTGTATTAAAGAAGTTTTGGATGGACTGGACAACTTCAAGAGCATTCCTGATGACAGTATTTTCCTGCAATGTATCCTGTAGTGCAAGGTTGAGTAAGTGCCCATAACAGTGGACATAGATGGCCTTGGGTGAAACCTCTTGCACTCTGTAGCCACACCTTTCTCTTTGCCACTTATGTTAGATGCCCCATCATAGCACTGGCCAACTACATCCTCAATTCTCAGCTCCATTTTGTGAAGTACATCCAATATCAGTTGGAAGAGTGCCTTTCCCTTTGCAGACTTTACTTCATGGAAGCCAACGAAGGTCTCTGCTGACTGACCATTGTGTATATAGCTCAAACACAGACACTTGCTCCTTGTTGCTGACATCTGTTCTTTCATCTACTATGAGGCTAAACTTCCCAGTTTTTCCCACAGCTTTAGATAATTATGTCCTTTAGAACAAGGTCAGATGCAATGTTTAGAATCTCATTCTGGATGTTTGGTGAGAGCCACTGCTGATGTGTTGCCAGCTGAGAAGTTAATCTCTCGGCAAGCCATGGGATGTCCCTGCATCGAAGATGCAAAAGTTCTATCAAGTTTCCTCGATTGACCTCTGAATCCTGTCCAATGTTGGACCTATCTTCTGAATGCCCTCTTTGGGTAATGTTTTGTTGTGCAGTGAAAAGGATGGACTCGACAATCTCTCTGAGATAGGCTCCGATCTTTTGGACCATGTCTCTGTGAGCATTATCAAGTTGGACCAAAACTGACGTTTCTTGTCTTTTGTTTCTCTTCAGTGCAATCCATTTTGACATTGCTAATTTGTGACTGTTGCTCTGAGCATGCTTTGCCAGTCTTTCAGGCTTTTTCCAGTTGCTGAATGCAAAGGAATGATCACTGAGAAATTTTTCACAGGGGAAACACACAATTGATGGTGAGACCCGAGCGTCTCTCTCTCTCTCTCTCTCTCTCTCTCTCTCTCTCTCTCTCTCTCTCTCTCTCTCTCTCTCTCTCTCTCTCTCTCTCTCTCTCTCTCTTGCACGACATATTTGTTCATAATATTAGCTTCTAACATATTCTATAACTACCATACATATTATATATACTCTCAATTGTAATGGTAATTCACATGCGATTATTTATTATTTGGTTACAAATACAGGTTTATATTTATTTTTATTCTTATGCTTATTAAAAAAAAAAAAAGCTCTCCCGAATGCCCAAACATCTCAGACATTTGCCCGACAAGTTTACTTTTACTTTTATTCTTGTTATTTATTTATTTTTTATTCATTATTATTTTTTTTATATAAAATAAAAAAAACTCCTTCCCCGAATGCCCGAATATCTCGACCGATTTGCCCGAACTTTAGCCGATTCCCGGACCCAGGCGGGGCAGTTGCCCCCCCCTGCCCCCCTGGCCGGTACGCCTATGGATCAAAGCGATGCCGCTATGTCTATTAGTGTTCATATCAGGGTTTTATCTCCTAAATGCTTGAAGATTGGAGTCACAAAACACTCTCTCTCTCTCCCTCTCTCTCTTCATCGTGCAAGACAAACGTTGATCTTTCTAGATCATCTCTTTCCATAGGCCGGCTGAGTTGATTTACAAAGTAATATCTCTCTCTCTCTCTCTCTCTCTCTCTCTCTCTCTCTCTCTCTCTCTCTCTCTCTCTCTCTCTCTCTCCATCGTCCAAGACAAACGATGATCTTCCTGGATCATCTTAAAGTTTCTTTTCCAAAGGCCGGCTGGTTTGATTGACAAAGTAATCTCTCTCTCTCTCTCTCTCTCTCTCTCTCTCTCTCTCTCTCTCTCTCTCTCTCTCTCTCTATTAGATATGCTACTAGAACACAACATTCAGCAAATAAATCACCTGCCAACAAGAAAGGATAATATTTTAGACCTGGTATTTGTGAACGAGGTGAACTATGTTAAAGAAATAATAGTGTATAATACGAGTATTTCATAGAATTAACAGTCCGTTCCAAAGCACATGAAAACAGAGAAAAAATGGGAAGGATATGGAAAATACAATTTCTATAGTAAAAATATAAATTGGTCAAAAATAAGTGAAGAATTAAACAAAGACTGGGAAAAAATATTCGTAAGTGATAATATACAGGTAAATACGGATATATTATATAAAATATTAGAGGAAATAGTGGAAAAATATATACCGAAGAAGAAAAGTAAACATCAGTCACGCATACCAAGAGACAGAAGGATCTTGTTCCAGAAAATCAGAAAGTGGAAAAAAGGTCTTGCAAAAGAAAAGAATGCATGGAAAGTGATGGAACTAAAAAGAAAGATAGAAAATGCAGAACAAAAGATTATACAGTCAAAAGAAAATGAAAAACAGGACCTAGAAGAAAGGACCCTACAAAATATCAAGCAAAACCCCAAATTTTTTACTCGTATGCAAAAAAGATGGATAAAATAAGAATAGAAATAGGCCCTCTAAGAATTGAAGGGCGATTAACAAATGAGAAAAAGGAAATATGTAACATATTAGCAGAAAGATATAAGAGTGAATTTACACCTAGAATTGATAATGAAGCCGATATTGTGCAGGCTATTAATGAAATTAAAAATGGATCGGCAGCAGGACCAGATGGCGTACCTGCCATTTTGTTAAAGAAAGTGGTTCATTCAATCGCAAAGCTGCTCGCAATATTATTAAGACAAAGTATAGATACAGGCAAGATTTATGATGAGCATAAATTAGCATATATTACCCCTACTTTCAAAGGTGGATCAAGACTAGAGGCAAGTAATTATAGGCCTGTGAGTCTGACATCTCATATGATGAAAGTTTATGAAAGGGTAATGGAAAAAAAATACAATGAAACATTTAATGAAAAATAGTTTGTTTAATATAGGACAACATGGTTTTGTACCCGGAAAAAAGTACACAAACCCAACTGTTAGTCCACCATGAAAGCATATATAAAAATATGATAAACGAAAAAAATACAGATGTGGTTTACCTAGACTTTGCGAAAGCTTTTGACAAGGTAGACCATAATATATTAGCGAAAAAAATGAGAAAACATAACATTGTGGACAAAGTAGGAAGATGGATAAAAGAATTTTTGCAAAACAGGAAACAGATAGTGATTGCAAACGACGAGAAATCGGATGAAGCTACGGTAATATCCGGTGTGCCACAAGGTACGGTGTTAGCTGCATTGCTGTTTGTGATTGTGATTGCAGACATAGACAGTAATGTTAAGTACTCAGTAGTGAGAAGTTTCGCCAATGACACAAGAATAAGTAGAGAAATTACTTGTGATGAAGATAGGAACTCGCTACAAAAGACCTAAACAAAATATATAAATGGGCAGAGGTAAATAGGATGATATTTAACTCTGATAAATTTGAATCAATAAACTATGGTGATAAAGAAGGAATGTTATATGCATATAAAGGACCTAATAACGAGACAATCACAAATAAGGAAGCAGTTAAAGACCTTGGTGTGATGTTGAATAGGAATATGTTATACAATGATCAAATAGCAATACTCCTGGTAAAAGGCAAAGCAAAAATGGGAATGTTGTTCCGGCACTTCAAAACAAGAAGAGCCGAACACATGATTATGCTTTATAAAACGTACATACGTAGTCCACTTGAATATTGCAATATAATATGGTACCCACACTACCAAAAGGATATTGCACAAATAGAGAGTGTACAAAGGTCCTTTACAGCTAGAATAGAAGAAGTTAAGGACCTTGACTACTGGGAAAGACTACAATTCTTAAATTTATATAGTCTCGAAAGGAGAAGAGAACGCTACATGATAATCCAGGCATGGAAACAGATAGAAGGAATTACCGAAAACATCATGGAGCTAAAAATATCAGAAAGAGCAAGCAGAGGTAGATTAATAGTGCCCAAAACTATACCAGGAAAACTAAGGAAAGCACACAGGACATTAATCCACCACGCACCAGCATCGATAATGCAGCGTCTATTCAATGCGCTACTAGCTCATTTCAGGAACATGTCAGGAGTGAGCGTAGATGTGTTTAAGAATAAGCTCGACAAATATTTAAGATGCATCCCAGACCATCCAAGATTGGAAGATGCAAAATATACCGGAAGATGCATTAGCAGTTCTCTGGTAGACATCAGAGGTGCCTCACACTGAGGGACCTGGGGCAAGGCGAACGAACTGTAAGGTCTGTAAGGTAAGGTAAGGTCTCTCTCTCTCTCTCTCTCTCTCTCTCTCTCTCTCTCTCTCTCTCTCTCTCTCCTCGTCGTCCAAGACAAACGATGATCTTCCTGGATCATCTCACAGTTGTCTTTCCATAGGCCGGCTGAGTTGATTAACAAAATAATCTCTCTCTCTCTCTCTCTCTCTCTCTCTCTCTCTCTCTCTCTCTCTCTCTCTCTCTCTGTCTTCATCGACCAAGACAAACAATGATCTTCCTGGATCATCTTAAAGTTCCTTTTCCAAAGACCGGCTGATTTGATTGACAAAGTAATCTCTCTCTCTCTCTCTCTCTCTCTCTCTCTCTCTCTCTCTCTCTCTCTCTCTCTCCCTGTGTGTGTGTGTGTGTGCGTGCGCGCGCGCTGTATTTCACAGTTCAAGGTTCCTTCCATCAGGGATTTCATACCGTCCTATTCTTTGATGTCCTTTGTATTTTCTGAGCTATTAAAGCAGGCTTTTTAAAAGTTAAAAGCCGAAATTGTTATCATTATTTTATAAATGCACATTTCAAGGGAAGGTAAACCCAAGCATATCTTTTCCATGGTTAAGAATAATGCAAGAATAGAAAGAGGCTGGGAATGGCAGCAAGAAGAGAATTCCAAAGCTTCCCATTTAACGATAAGAAATTCGAGCGAGAGGTTGTGACCACTTTTTTGTTAGAGAATATTAATTCCTTGCAAAGGTTTTGTGATCACTATCCTTTTACTCACTTGTGCTCATTTCTATCACGTTATAGCCAATTTGTTTTAAATCATGCAAACCCAGCTTTCATAAAAAATGAGTGGCCATATATGAAGAAAATAAACAATACTTCATACTGTAATATATATATATATATATATATATATATATATATATATATATATATATATACATATATACATATATATATATATATATATATATATATATATATATATATATATATATATATTTATATATATATATATATATATATATATATATATATATATATATATATATATATATATATATATATATATATATATATATATTTATATATATATATATATATATATATATATATATATATATATAGGCTATATATATATATATATATATATATATATATATATATATATATATATATATATATATATGCATGTATATATATATATATATATATATATATATATATATATATATATATATATATATATATATATATATATATATATATATATATATATATATATATATATATATATATATATATATATATATACACACATATGTATAATCAGATCACCGTGGTATTTAGTTATTTAAAAACATTAAGTTTTAAATGTCGTTTGGTATCCAATTCGCTCTACTTCGGGAGTATCACCAAAGGGAAATTGACTGACAGAAGATTCGGTACCTAGGAGACTCGAACGCCCCACGATACATATGGACAACTTTCAGTCGACATTGATAACCACACACACGTACATACATATATAAATTATATATATATATATATATATATATATATATATATATATATATATATATACATATACATATACATATATATACATATAAATATATATATATATATATATATATATATATATATATATATATATATATATATATATATATATATATATATATATATATATATATATTTATATATATATATATATATTTATATATATATATGTATATATATATATATGTATATATATATATATATATATATATATATATATATATATATATATATATATATATATATATATATATATATATATATATATATCTTGCAAGCGTCAGGAAAGGCACTTAGTATAATTGGTAGTGTTGTGAAAAGTCAACATTAGCAATAAACTATCAATTGTATCAGTGACTTTCCTTGGACGCCTATAATATGATTTTGAGAGCTGCTGCTCTGCCGTTTGAGTATATATATATATATATATATATATATATATATATATATATATATATATATATATATATATATATATATATATATATATATATGTAATGATAGCTAGGAAAATATTAGTTAGGAATAGCGTAAATAGAAAAGAGAGAAAAAGAAATGAGAGAGAACCATTAATAGACAAATGATAGACAGAGAAAGAGAGAGAGAGAAACGATCAGGAAGTGTCTTGAGTATGTAGCCAAAACACTGGTGCCAGAATAATCTAAGCGCAACCATTAAAAACTGCCTACCCATCTCACCTGCGACCTGACCTTTCAACTTTCACCGGAACCTGAAGACTTCTGGTGACGTTATTAGTCCCACCCTCAAATGAGGAATTAAGCCAATAAATCACACCCAAGGGACATCGTTAGATAATCTTCAGCCAATAAGGACGACTACAAGGCGGACCAGAAGCAATTGTCTGCCTACTTGTGGGATGGGCATTTCCTTTGAAGAACCTTCGAGAAAGCAAGCTTGAAGGGAGATAAGCAGATAGAGAATATCCGAGAGCCTTAGTGGAGTGAGGTCAAGAGCCTCTCCAGTTGTGGGTTAAGAAGATTCAAGAAAGGGTCATGCTTCAGTTCGTAGGCATACTGCTTAACTTGTATATGTACTGTATTATTTTACTAGTGTGTTAAAGAAGAAAGCTGCACTGTCTTCCTAAGCTTCCTGAGACTATAACAACTAGCAACAAATAAAGCCAAAAATGATAAAGCAGTTATTAAAGAAAAATAAAACTAATTCAAATAAGAAAAAGCAACAAAACGTTACTATAACAGACGTTACAAAGATAACAATAATAAACTTCTTTACATTGGTAACAGGTAACAAATAAAAAGACAATAATATATATATATATATATATATATATATATATATATATATATATATATATATATATATATATATATATATATATATATATATATATATATATATATATATATATATATATATATATATATATATATATATATATATATATAAATTTCTGACTCACGTTGGGATCAGAACCCAGGTCTCTCAGGTGGAAAGCAAGGGCGTTATCCACTGGGCCATACAAGTCTAAAGAAGTTGGAACCTGAGCAACTGCACCCAGGAATTACCTGGGCAAGCTAACTGCTTGCATACCAGCGAGTTTTCCCAACTTCCCGACTCAGCAATGACCCAATAGACAACATTTCTTTCGAATTATCCCTTCTGAGTGAATAAGATAGAAATCATCAACACACAATCACGTGTGGAACAGAAATAAATTTCTGACTCACGTCGGGGATCGAACCCAGGTCTCTCAGGTGGAAAGCAAGGGCGTTATCCACTGGGCCATACAAGTCTAAAAGAAGTTGGAACCTGAGCAACTGCACCAAGGAATTACCTGGGCAAGCTAACTGCTTGCATACCAGCGAAGTTTTCCCAACTTCCCGACTCAGCAATGACCCAATAGACAACATTTCATTCGAATTATCCCTTCTGAGTGAATAAGATGAAATCATCAACACACAATCACGTGTGGAACAGAAATAAATTTCTGACTCACGTCAGGGATCGAACCCAGGTCTCTCAGGTGGAAAGCAGGGCGTTATCCACTGGGCCATACAAGTCTAAAGAAGTTGGAACCTGAGAGCAACTGCAAGGAATTACCTGGGCAAGCTAACTGCTTGCATACCAGCGAGTTTTCCCCAACTTCCCGACTCAGCAATGACCCAATAGACAACATTTCATTCGAATTATCCCTTCTGAGTGAATAAGATAGAAATCATCAACACACAAGCAGTTACCTTGCCCAGGTAATTCCTTGGGTGCAGTTGCTCTCAGGTTCCAACTTCTTTTAGACTTGTATGGCCTAGTGGATAACGCCCTTGCTTTCCACCTGAGAGACCTGGGTTCGATCCCGACGTGAGTCAGAAATTTATTTCTGTTCCACACGTGATTGTGCGTTGATGATTTCTATCTTATTCACTCAGAAGGGATAATTCGAATGAAATGTTGTCTAGTGGGTCATTGCTGAGTCGGGAAGTTGGGGAAAACTCGCTGGTATGCAAGCAGTTAGCTTGCCCAGGTAATTCCTTGGATGCAGTTGCTCTCAGGTTCCAACTTCTTTTAGACTTGTATGGCCTAGTGGATAATGCCCTTGCTTTCCACCTGAGAGACCTGGGTTCGATCCTGACGTGAGTCAGAAATTTATTTCTGTTCCACACGTGATTGTGTGTTGATGATTTCTATCTTATTCACTCAGAAGGGATAATTCGAATGAAATGTTGTCTATTGGGTCATTGCTGAGTCGGGAAGTTGGGGAAAACTCGCTGGTATGCAAGCAGTTAGCTTGCCCAGGTAATTCCTTTGGGTG
>NC_089742.1:24825649-24840649 GCF_040412425.1 Macrobrachium rosenbergii | reverse complement strand
AAATTTTGTGTTGTTTTCAAGTAATGGTAAATTTCTTCAGATTGTGAATTTTAATTATAAATTTTGAATTTAAAAGTAAAAAAAACAGATTCATTTATTGACCACCAGTGAATAGGATTAAATGTGTGCATAAGGCAAAGCAATATGCATGTTTTGTTCCTTTAGATTTGCTGAGGTGATTTTATACCAGGGAAACAGTTAAAGTTGTTTGATGAAGTGATGCCCTTTTGCTCTAATATATTTCTTGTTTAATTGTTGATACCTCACACTTGTTTTGATAAACTTAGTTTGATTTCTTCACATGATTAATAAGCTTTTTAAGGGATCACTGTTACCTTTAGAGTACTCAGTCGTAATGTTTATTGTAATGAGAGTTTAGGTATCTGGCTGAAGTGAGGTAAATTTTTGAATTCTTTGATTAGTTGTGTAATAACCAGGTACTTGGTACACTTCGTGACATATATATATATATATATATATATATATATATAATAAACACACTTACCATCAGGAAACGTCTAGACCTTCTTCAGTTTAGTTTGAATTTAATCAGTCACGACACGATACCCTGATGAGGTTTAATCCTTCACCTTATTTACTTGCTTTGTAGACTTCATAATGAATCATTGCCAGTTAGGGTAAGACTACTGTTTTTATGAAAACTTTATTTACATAATATGAAAAGTTGATTGCTTGATTTAGATTAAATCGCCCGGTAAGAATGGTAAAGCTTGCAAGTCAATAAGAGGTCTGGCGTGGATCTGTGGACTCCAGTCATCCAACAGAGACAATATAAAATATGTTTCTGCTTATATGAAAACCTTACATACAGTTGTAAGAATTTCAATTATGCTACAGAGCAATATAAAACACGAACAATGTATTACAGGATACGCAAATGTATTTTCTTAAGTTTATTATTTATTGTACGTGAATTAATAATTATCAAACCACTAATAAATTATTCTAAAACTTCGCTTCAACCACTACGGAAATGTCAACCCACGCTCAACCCACCTCTGATTTTCTTTTATCTACATTATTTTTTACTTTGGCATCTTAATTATTCAGATTAGATTAATTGTTAGAAGGAAACTTGACCAGGTGAGAAGACCGGGCTAATTTTCTACATAATATTTTGTATTCACTACTTTTTTGTGTAATTTTCTTCTTTGATGCTTTCATTTTTCATTCTGATGTATTTTTTTTTTCTTTTGAAATAAGATTGACACAAACAACCAAATCTTTTCTTTGTATTTTTCTTACTGGGTAACATGTTTCATTTTTTTTATAACTGTTGTATGGAAAGAACTTGATTACAAACCAATTCGTTTTAATGTATTGTATTGGTAACGTTATACCCGTAGAGGGTTATTGCCGCCAGTGCACTTCAGGCGATGCACTGTAGGCATTACTTAAGGTTCATTGCAGCGTTCCTTCGGTCTAGATTTGCTATCCAACCTCTCTTAACATTTGTTTCATAGTGCAACTACGAGGTTTTCCCTCCTGTTACACCATTGAAACCTTTCACTCTCAGTTTCCGTTTCAGCCCGGAATGACCTCATAGGTCCCAGCGCTTGACCTTTGGCCTAAATTCTGTATTCCATTCCATTCCATTCTATTCCTTGGTAACGTTATACTTTTAAAGAAATTTGTTATTGAAACATATAGATCGGTTTTTCTTTTGCACGGTTGTACTTTCCACTTTTCATTCTTTTATTCCTTTTAAAATTTAAATGGACCCCAACCTTTGCAAAATGTACCCTTAACTGATATTCAGTTCGTAATATCTGTACCAATATAACAAATAACAATAGGCCTTTGGTCTTCAACGAGAATTTATTTGTATCCATGCCCCAAATGGTTATTTGTTCACAACGTAAAAGTGTAAGCTATAAATATATAAGTTATGAAAGCTACTGACGCTGCTCCCAGTGTTATGTTTTCTATTGTCAGTTTATTGCCATTGATGGTGAAATGATGCTGCAACTAAATTGCCAATTTTTTTTTTTTTTTTTTTTTTTTTTTAGCGGTTTTGTCGACTTTCGAACGATTTTGTCGTCTTTTCCTGCATTACTGATTCGTAATGAAATATTTCCATTTAGTTGAATGTTTTTCCTCTAGATCTCTTTTTGGAAAACTTTGCAGCAAACTTCATTCTACAGAACGTTTTCAAATAATTTTTATCTGTTAAGATAAAGGTTAGACAACAGCTCCAGGCCGGCAGCTGCCAACGCTTTCCAGCAAGAGGAAAAAGCGGTCGTTACGAAAGCCTTCCTTTTTAATGCTTTCAGACCGCGTTCTTTACACTTAGTTGGATTTTCTATTTGTCAGGTGATGCGTAAATCAGGGCTGTCCATGCAGCCATTGAAATCGGCATGAAAGGGTAATTAAACTGAGTCGGACGAACAATATTGTGTCTGCTGCCTGTTCGGTCAAAGGGGAATTCGTGAAATGCCTGTTTTTTGATGCTTTCAACTGCAGGGAACATCAACAGGTTTGATCTTTGTTCCGGTGAATTATTCCGAAGCGATGTAACGTAAACACTTGATGATTTATGTCGAAAGATGATGAAGGAAAAAGGGGCGTTTTATTCTATCTGTGAATGATATTTTGTCAAATGCATTTTGGTATTTTATTAAATAATAGTAGCAAATACAAATGACAGGTAGAACAATAATCGGGATTAATTTTAACCGTCCCCGCTAAATAAGCATGTTTGTTAACAAAACTACTTACATGTAAATCTGTAAACAAATTCTCAGGGTGTCTTGATAACTGTTTTCTACGTCAGTTAGTATTAATCATGTATTCTGAAGTTCCCTAGTAGTAGATTGATTCGAAAGGAAGAGACAAACACATCTAAATTTATTTCCCGTCCCTCAACCCTAGACAACACATCCAAAGATCTAAAGCAATTTGTAGGCTCTGCACATCCCGTCAGATTACACGCACACACACACACACACACACACACACACGTTTTTATTACTTGCATTCAGTCAATGTGTGTGATTATTATCTACTACATTAAAGAATGTTAACGATGAACAGTAAGGGAAAGTAAATATTTATGATCGAAAATTGAAAAATCAAAGCGAAAATCAAAATAATTTCATAACAGGAAGACATCCAACTTTCAGAGAAGAAAATACTGAAAGGGAAATACAAATGGAACGAATATATTTGTGTAAATAGATATTATTCAACAATTATGAACATGAAACATGACAAACCCTCACCAACGTTTTTCCATTCTGAGTGTCATATAATCCATTGTGCATTTGGAGATAAATTCATTCCTCGAAAAGATTCGTTCGTCGCAATATGAGTGTGTGACAGGACAGGGAAGGCTGATTATACCAAGCGTAATGGAAAACTCCCACAGAAGAGCTTAATCAGATTAGCGGAGGGTGACTTTCATCCTCTCGATTAAGCTCGATGGAAATAGTCATTTGTGAAAGCGTTTCACATTCAAAGCACGATGGCTGAGATTATTCATATATACAAATAAAAAAAACACACACACATATGATTATTTCCATCGAGCTTAATCGAGAGGATGAAAATCACCCTCCGCTAATCTGATTAAGCTTTTCTGTGGGAGTTTTCCATCACGCTTGGTATAAATCAGCCTTCCCTCTCCTGTCACACACTCATATTGCGACGAACGAATCTTTTCGAGGAATGAATTTATCTCCAAATGCACAATGGATTACATGACACTCAGAATGGAAAAACGTTGGTGAGGGTTTGTCATGTTTCATATTCGGTTAAGTGTTCAAGATTCGAGTTTTATTCATATGGAAACTGAAGGGTCACAAGATGTATTATTATTATTATTATTATTATTATTATTATTATTATTATTATTATTATTATTATTATTATTATTATTATTATTCCGTTCAAGGCAAATAATGGTATAGCCCAGTGGTTCCCAACCTGTTTTGAGCCACGCACCCTTTCACCATAAGTCAAAATGACATCCCCACCTTTCCAAAATTATCTGCCTCAAAAGGTGCATTCTATGTAATTGCATTTCATACCAAAAATCCTTGGTCACAGTTCCCCCCCCCCTCCTCTGAAATTCTCCCCTGGTTGAGAATCACTGGTATGCCCTTTATGTTTATCGCTATGAAACGAAGTTATTTTATGCATTTTATATTGAAATATCGACAGAAAAATGGAATCAAACCGAATTTATAGCAAACAGGAGAAACAAACTCGTAAAACATTTTTCTAAACTAGTTTATGTAACTGAAAGAAGATAATTAATTCCTCCGCATATGTAATTTGTAATATCTCCACAATTCATCCAGGGCTGAATGTACAGGGAAAGTTTTCAATATAGGCATAAAATGAATAAATTACAACCTAATATAACGTTTACAGTAATGTAGAATGTCAGTAGAGATTCAATAATCATGTCATATTATTGATGTACGACATTCAAAATCACACACACACCCACGCACACATGCACACACACACACACACACACACACACACACATATACATATATATATATATATATATATATATATATATATATATATATATATATATATATATATATATATATATATATATATATATATATATATACAATGAAGGCAGGGAAGCACACCAACAGGTCAAGGTCATATTTATTCAATTGCAGCGTTTCGAGGCCAACCAGCAGGCATAATTTTTAAGTTACAAGTAATAATACCTAATTAGTACAATAAAATTAAGTGACAACTATTAAAATACACAATATAAATTACATTAAAACACCCATGCCACGTCTACACCTCTTTATCTCTCGTGAACTGTTTACGTTTTTGGTCAGTCCTTCCTCTGCCTCCATTCTCAACGTTTGGTCCTTATTTATATTTTTAACTTTGCTTGTTTTAATGTAATTTATATTGTGTATTTTAATATTTGTCAATTAATTTTATTGTACTAATTAGGTATTATTACTTGTAGCTTGAAAATGATGCCTGCTGGTTGGCCTCGAAACGTTGCAATTGAATAAATATGACCTTCTTGACCTGTTGGTGTGCTTCCCCTGCCTTCATTGTATTGCTGGGCTTTGAGAAACCTCCGCCTGTTGAATATATATATATATATATATATATATATATATATATATATATATATATATATATATATATATATATATATGTGTGTGTGTGTGTGTGTGTGTGTGTAAATTATATATTTATATATATATATATATATATATATATATATATATATATATATATATATATATATATATATATATATATATATATATATATATATATATATATATATATAAGCATTTTGGCAAAGTTTTTCTTGTATGCAAATTTCGTTGAATTCTATGGCTTTTTGATCGTTGGTCAACTTCTTATTGGTTTGACAATATTTTCTGAATCTACATTCTTCCAAATTCAGTTGATGGACAAAAAAAGAATGAAGATTAACTCTTTGTTCCATTTACTAAAAACACAACACCACAGCTGTTCCGTCGCTCGTCGTGACCTCTTCAAAGTGTATAACCTGGACAGTTGTTGTTTCAGATTTAGCTGGCCTTGTGCCAGCACGGGCTCTTGCTCCTAGAGCAGCCCGTAAACCTGGACAAGAGGTCTTGTTGTTTTGTTACAGCGTGAGGACGGATATGTAGCGTTCAAAACAATAATAATACTATCAACCATTATAATAACAATAAGTACAAAATAAAAAATTTTAATTTATTTACAGTTAAAGTTACAACACAATAAAATTTATAATAAAAACATAACTTACTTTGTGAAAAATAATGAAAACAAAATCACGTGTTCTGGTGGCAACAAACAAAACAGGTATGGAAATGCAGGTATACGGGTTTCGGGATAGGAGGGGTGGAAGGGCCGGGAGGGGGAAGAGAACGCGTGTGATTTAAAAGTTGTTGCTGCCGTTGTTATGGTTGTTTATTGTTAGCGTTGTATGTTGTATGGCGTCTGCTAGATGGGAGTGATCTTTCCTCTTCTATTTGTATGTTCAAAGTAGGTTTATGTAATAAAATGCAACAGATTCTGCTATGATTAATCTATGGCGACGGTGTTCTGTGTAGATGACATCTCTATTCTCTACTAGCTCTT
Source organism: Macrobrachium rosenbergii (assembly GCF_040412425.1). Classification (NCBI taxonomy): domain Eukaryota; kingdom Metazoa; phylum Arthropoda; class Malacostraca; order Decapoda; family Palaemonidae; genus Macrobrachium; species Macrobrachium rosenbergii. The sequence goes on along the minus strand of NC_089742.1, from coordinate 24,834,535 downwards.
GTGTCGTAGGTTTGCGGTTGTGATGGTCTATGTAGTGTTGGTGGATGGATCCATTATTTCGATGGGCCTGTAGGCGTCTTTTTAGTTTGGTGGAAGTTAGACCAACGTACGTTTTTTCGGAGGACTGCCACATCTTCTCTGGGCAGGTAAAGTGGTAAACGACGTTGGTACTGTCTTCCGTGTCTGGGTTCGGGCTGGTATTATTTTTCATTATGAGAGAAGCTGTCAAATTCGGTTTGCAGTAAACGCGTACAAGGACCTATTCAAACGGGGCTTTAGGTGTTATTCCTCTCTTGATGATATTGGTGATCGCCTTTTTCTCTTCCTCGAATCTATCGTTGTATTCGGTTCGATGATAAATGATATTTTTATCGCCGTCGCCTGGTTTTTTGGTGTCGTTGGTGTCGAGGTGTTCTATTCTTCTTATTATTACTTCTTCGATCAGTTTATCTTGAAATCCATCATTTGTCAAGAGCTGTTTGACTCTCGATTTCAAGGTGGGTCTCGCACCACGTGGAACAGTGGGTTATAGCTCGCTTTATGTAGGCATCCACCACCGATCGCTTATAAGCTGCTGTGCACTCCCTACGTGCGTTAAGACACCTTCCCGCGTTTGTTGCTTTCGTGTAGGTTTTGGTGTCCAACGTTTGCCCTTTTTGTGTTGTGAGGATGTCTAGGAAAGGAAGGGTTTTCTCTCTGCTGAATTATATGGTGAAATTTAGGGAGGAATTCTTAAATTCTTCGGCTAATTTTGTGGCTTCATTTTTATTCTTCATTGTTATGAAAATATCATCAATATTCCTCGTGTATATGCGAGGTTTTTGATGGTTGACAAAAGTCGTTGTCTCGTCGTGGTCCATGTAAATGTTAGCAAGAAGGACTCCGAGTGGAGACCCAATTGCTATGCCGTCGCACAGTAAAAAGTTACCTTTATGTGAGAGGAAAGGGGCCTCTTTAGTGCATGCTTCTAACATCGATTTTAATGTCCTCGCCGGCACTGGTAGTGGTTCGCGGTCGGTATGGTATATACGATTGAGTATCAGGTTGATCGTCTCATTTACTGGCACGTTTGTGAACAAACTCTCTACGTCGAGAGAGGCGATGGCTTCTTCTGGCTCTGTGCCGTGGAGTAAATCGATGAATTCTGTGCTCGATTTTACTGAGTATTTTGATGGAAAGTATGGACGAATAACACCTAAAGCCCCGTTCGAACAGGTCCATGTACGCGGTTACTGCAAACCGAATTTGACAGCTTCTCTCATAATGAGAAATAATACCAGCCCGAACCCAGACAAGGAAGACAGTACCAACATCGTTTACCGCTTTACCTGCCCAGAGAGGATGTGTCAGTCCTCCGAAAAAACGTACGTTGGTCTAACTTCCACCACACTAAAACGACGCCTACAGGCCCATCGAAATAATGAATCCATCCACCAACACTACATAGACCATCACAACCTTAAACCTACACAAGAGCTAGTGGAGAATCCAGATATCATCTACACAGAACATTGTCGCCTTAGATTAATCATAGCAGAATCTGTTTGCATTTTATTACATAAACCTACTTTGAACATACAACTAGAAGCGGAAAGATCACTCCTATCTAGCAGACGCCCTACAACATACAACCCCAACAAGAAACAACCATAACAACGGCAGCAACAACTTTTAAATCACACGCGTTCTCTAAACACACCCCCAACCCTTCCACCCCTCCTATCCCTGTAACCCGTATACCTGCATTTCCATACCAGTTTTGTTTGTTGCCACCAGAACACGTGATTTTGTTCTCATTATTTTTCACAAAGTAAGTTATGTTTTTATTATAAATTTTATTGTGCTGTAACTTTTATAACTGTAAATAAATTCAAATTGTTTATTTTGTACTTATTGTTACTATGATGATTTATTGTATTATTATTGTTTTGAACGCTACATATCCGTCCTCACGCTGTAACAAAACAACAGGACCTCTTGTCCAGGATATTACGGGCTGCTCTATGACAAGAGCCCGTGCTGGCACAAGGCCAGCTAAATCTAAAACAATGTCCAGGTTTATTACGGGCTGCTCGAGGAGCAAGAGGCCGTGCTGGCACAAGCCCAGCTAAATCTGAAACAACAACAAGTCTAGGTTTACGGGATGCTCTATGAGCAAGAGCCCGTGCTGGCACAAGGCCAGCTAAATCTGAAACAACAACTGTCCAGGTTATACACTTTGAAGAGTCACGACGAGTGACGGAACAGCCGTGTTGTTGTGTTTTTAATAAATGGAACAAGAGGTAATCTTCGTTTTTTATTTTTTTTTTTTCCACCAACTGAATTTGGAAGAATGTAGAAGATTCAGAAAATATTGTCAAACCTATTAGAAGTTGATCAACAGTAAAAAAGCCATAGAATTCAACGAAATTTGCATATATACAGTATATGTATATGTATATACTCGTATATACATATATATATATATATATATATATATATATATATATATATATATATATATATATATATATATATATATATATATATATATATATATATATATATATATATATATGCAGTAAGACATCCAAAAACACACAAACACACACACATATATATGTATGTTTGTACGTATGTATTTAAATGCCAAATACCCCTTAATATCGAATTCACCTTAACTTGTGACTATCTTACACCCAGAGGAAACTGTGATTGACGAGTGCATGTACTTTGGCCAGGAATAGAATCTATCTCCTTGGGTTTGATGCAGCGATGTCAGTGGCTTTTCCATTCTGCACTTATTATCGAAAGGAGCCTCTCTCCACCATGATAGCTAAGAGCCAAGTTTGTAACCTAGTTATTCATTTACTTTTCTTTAATTCTCTATAGTATTGCTGGCTGGAAGATTTACGGAAAGTTGTGGTTAATTTTATATGTTGTAATGATCGTAAGAAAAAGAGGAACGCGGATTGTAATGCATTATTATTGTGTCTGTGGATTTTCTGTAACACAATAATATTTTTTGCTGAAAATGTGTTACTTCTAAATGTAGTGTTCACGAATTCTTTCACCGCTAATAGCATGCTGGAAAGATACCTTGGTCGGAAGGGTTGGGACTTGTTATTTTCGACCCTCTCTTATATTACCGTCACTTTTGACATTATGACTAAACTATTAGAAATTAAAACATATAAATAACTATATCAGTATTAATTGACAATGAGTCGTAAGTAAATTAATATTTCATTAATTATAGTTTAATGACCAAACCAGAAGACCTTTGTGTAAAAAGTTGTTTATGATATGAGGATTTTAGAGGTTAATCGTGCACTGGTAAGCATTGATGGATAAAAAATATGTAAAAATTCATTTATAGATATATTGATAATTATAGATGCATGCAAAATAATACAAGAAAAAATATGCAAGCTCGCAAACACCCTTTCTATATTTCTGGATCGAGCACAGTGCACCATGCATAGCGGCGGTCTTTCATTATTTTCAGTAGTGCTTTGTATCCAAAAGGTTCTCTTAGTTTAGACTTCATGAATAAATTAAAAGTTTTTCTCTTTGTGGGAGAAAATACAGGCGCTCTTGGTCCGTTTCCTTTATTATGCTGCCATGAAGAGCTTTCCACCTAGTGGTTTCCCTAGTCGGAAATGATACTGTCACTGGAATATCATTTAATATTGAAGGTGTCGGTCAGGGTTCTGCTTGCCTTATTTACTTCTGCTTCTAATTTATAGAATTAAAATGTTTTTTCAAATATTCTCCATATCATTATTAAAGCTTATTGCTTACTTTTATAAGTACCGAAGTAACAGTATTTATGTAATTATTTTTTTACAGTAAAGAGATAATGATTATAACTGTATGGAGAAATATCATAAAGGATCATAACTAGAACAAACAGAAAGAAATTTACTAATCCCTCTATAGGCTTTTCACAACAACAGTCTTAAATGTGAAGAACAGTTTCATTTTGAGCACAATAGAATTTATGATAATAAATCACAGGCATCACAAAACCAAAAGTCTAGTAGTTCTGCTCATTAATCATAAATACCTTTGAATTTACGCAGCATAAAAGCAATTAGTCAAAGTTCGCGAGACCATAGTGAACAGCAAAAAGGGCTACACACGGATTAATTTCTTGTGTAGGGGCATTTCCAAGGGATACAATGAAATTGTAATAATTGTAATAGTGGATAACCCAGAGGGATTGGTGAGAAAAGGGGATTTGTATAAGAATACGAGGAAAGCATTCAGAGACATGCCCCAAGAGGAAATCGTCTTTAAGCATAAACACTCGCAGAAGGGGGAAGGTGCAGGGCGTCTTTAACAAGTCCCGTAATAAGATTGTGAAATCAACGACTTATTGTGTCGGTTTTCTTGCGGTGTGTGTGTTTTTTTTTTTATTTACCTGTAATTTTCTCCAATTGTCTTCAATACACTTTGTTTTGAGTGAATGGATGAAGGACTGAGAATGAGGTGGCCTTTTGTCAGCAGGGGTTTTCCCTTTTGGCAGCCCTTTGGCAGCCCTTAAGTGCTGTAAGCGTGTTGAAGGGACCAACAGACATGTTGCCAACGTTTGAACTCGATCCCAACAAACCAAAATTTGTAAATGCAAAAAGAATAGCTCCTATTTAATTATATACTTTGTAGTACTAATTATCAAGACAAACCGTAGATTAATCAATAATATCAACATCAAGGAGGGTTAAAGAAAAAAAGATTGGGCAAGCCAAAATACAGTCTCAGTGTAATATATCCCTGTTCTTTAAAACCATGACATGAACTCGCATAGGAGGTAAAAAAAGCAGATTCCTTTAGAAGAATAAATAGGCAAATCTATAATGAAGATTGGGTGAGGCAGATTAAATAGCCATCACACTGCAAGGAAATTGTTTATTGGAATGAAAAAGCAAGATAAATGGGGAGTAGGATCATGTTTGGCAAAGAGAGTTTCACTTTATAAGGAGCAGATTAGATAAAAAAAAATAATAAACAAATCGTATTCTCTTTGAAAGGATGGAAATAAATTATTCCTGCCATACTTTTGCACACTGCGTTCAGAAGACTTAACTTTGGTTGTCATAGTTATCAATGTTATTGGCAATTAACTGAAGTATTTTAATTTTGCTGCTAAGCTTGGTATGTCATCAATTTAGACTAGATCGTCAAAGAAATCTCCTGTTTCTTGTCCTTTGCTTTTGATTATTCAGGATGTGTTTCATTATGTACATAGTTGAAAGAACTAACGTTTTCTAGACAGATCCCAAGTTACTGGGTTTTATATAGATATATATAGTGAGTGACGTAAAAGTCATTATTTTTTCAGATGATTTAGAGTACTATATGTCGTCCACTCTTGAAATTCGCATTACTGCCTGTAGTCTTGTTATTTCACTTGTCTTTTACAAGTAAAACGTTTTTCCACAATGCCATATCATTTTGATCGTAGTCTTTCAGTGAATCATCTTTACTGATAAATATCAAATTAAGCGAAAACATTATTATTATTATTATTATTATTATTGTTATTATTATTATTAATTATTATTATTATTATTATTATTATTATTATTATTATTATTATTATTATTATTATTCTCTATACATCGATATTGAATAAATTCGAAAATTTTGAGGGTAGACCTAGGAAATGAATAAGGCAATAGGATTACGATTGTTAAGTGAAATGTCTAATGCGCCAACAATATCAATGCAGCGTCCAAACACACAAGCAAGAAAACAAATGCAGAGCAGTGTGACAAAAATGCAGTGTGACAAAAACATTTTTGTATGCATCACTCAAAGTTCAAATATATGGAATTCCGGACATTTACTTCGATAGGTTAATTAATACTGTTATAATTACGGCTGTTTTTATTACTGCTGTCGCTGCTTTTGTTATAATATTCATTACTGTTATTTTTTTATATCAAACAATAGGAAATACAATGTGTCAAAGTCTCTGTGGATGTTTCATGTGACTGTGAAAATCACAGAACGGCTTGTCTACTGCATGAGAGAGAGAGAGAGAGAGAGAGAGAGAGAGAGAGAGAGAGAGAGAGAGAGAGAGAGAGAGGGAATGAAACTTTAACAACCCTACCCTGAATGCATAATCCGTGAGCAGAGTTTAATTAGATTACCTCCACATCCGCAAAAATGAAGAATAAAAAATCAGGTGCTCGAGTATTCCAGGAGAATTCCCATCTCTGACTTTGACCCATGAGAAGTATTTTGCATGTATTATATTGTGAAGGGTTGTGAAGTTTTTATAAGATATATATTTTTACGAATATCGCCGCTAAATCGCTAACTTTTAAAAAAATACCGGGCAGTAGGATGGAGAGGTATGGCTCCAGAGTCAGAGGGGGAGAGCCATTAAGTCTCACCCTCTTGAAAGGCTAGGTTTAATGTGTCCCCAAGGAACACGGGTGGGGGTTAGATACCCGTTTTCCTGTCTTAATCTTAAGATTCAATCTACCACCGAGTTTTCAACCCTTCTTCTGGCCTCACCTTTGTTCCTTATCTGTCACGTACAAGCAGCCATTGCCTACCAAAGGAATGCCCCCAGCAAAAACCAAGACCTTAAAACACTGAGGTCACCACCCTGATGAGTTCAGTTCAGTCCACTCAGACTACCAGTGCAGTCCACACTTAGTCTGCTCACCAACTCGTTGATCTCTCTGTCTGTCCGACGACCAAAGGTGTTGGCCGGTGGAGAACTTACCTTCTCACTTAAGCTGGATCCGTTGTGACCCTACTGTCGTACACCGTCCAAGAGTAGCTCTGGTCACATCGACATAAAGTTATGTGTGCAAGCAAACCAGGAAGCAAAGAAAGTAATGTGCCCCGGAAGGGAAATTAGTTGGCCAGTAACTTTTTCTTTGACTCGTCTTATCATCTCTCTCTCACACATTTTATCATCTCATCAACTTAAACATTGAATCTACTATCCCAGTGTAAATTTCTTGACAGTGCATAACATAATTCTCACCCCGTGCTAGCAAGTGAGTAAAGGATCTCCCTCCAATTCTTGCATTTATTCCATTATAGAGAGAGTGTAATCTCAGCGTTGGTCTTACCTGGAATTGTCTTATTTCCAGGAGTGTTATCAGTGCTGTTACCAGATTAGCCATGCTTCTGTGTTCCCGATTGCCTGAAGAATCTGCCCAACTGGGGTTGATAGCAGTATTGCCTAATTGGCTTAAGGGATCACTTGCAAGTGGCCAGTACTCGTAATTGTGACGCATTATCCATTTCACTTCGTCATTGCTGTTGCGTAAATTCCAAGTTGATTAATTTAGTAAAATCGTCTAGATTCCCTGGTAATTTCTTCCTTGTTGTGAATGTAAATAATGAATTACTGATGACCTACTACTTATTAGTTATTCTTGCATTTTTATTAGTTTTGTAAGACCAAGATTATTAACTCAAAATAGAATACGTAGTCGATCCCCTTGTAATCCGTAAGAATATATATATATATATATATATATATATATATATATATATATATATATATATATATATATATATATATATATATATATATATATTGAACTTAGGTTCATCAGGTTCTTTAAAATAAAAATATTGAGACTGGAATGACTGGCAGAAATTGAGGCAGACAACGGAGGAAGGAGCAAACTAAATCCAAAGTGGTAACCTTAATACTAATTTATTTATAAAATTTAAATGTGTATACAATTGTACAAATGAGTTAGGCTCACCAATATTCACACAAATGAGTCAGTAGCAAAATTTACTTGAAAACCAAATGATGAAAACAGATTCAGTACAAACACAAGTCAACAAGTGACAAAAATTAACAAACATCAGTAATTAACCTAAATTCATAAACATGACCAAGCAGCATAAGAGTCGGCAAATTCATAATAATGAAGCAGCAGCACAAATAAACTGGTCAGTACAACAAATAATTAAACTCAGCAATCAGCATAAATATGAGTAACCCAATGAAGTGCAAATGACCAGCACAAAATTACACTAAACAGTCAGAGCAAAAAAAAAATAAAAAACACAAAATAGTTCAATAAACTATTTAATCAGCAAATGTAAATGTAAAGTGAAACATTAAACAGTCATAAACATTTTTGTTAAACAGGATTCAGGAAAAATACGTTAATATGACCTCAGAGGACAAATCTGAAATTTACAGATGAAACAAATGACCTGTCAAAAATAATTTCACACAACGAACAATTACAAGTATCTGAAAACTTTGTCACAGTGAATAAGTTAAACCCAAAATTACAATGAAACCTTAACACACACAAATCATACTGCGTCTTACAGATATAATTGGGTTGAATATGACCACCATGGGGTCAAACTGAAAAGGTGAACATCCAACATAAGCAAGTCCACCATACTCGGACCAGAACACCCAAATGTAGTGAACATCCAAAACAGGTCGGACCGCAGGCGAGGTCATTCTCCACCACAAGCAAATCCGCCATACTCGGACCAGAACACTCAAATGTAGCGAACATCCAAAACAGGTTGAACTGTAGACGAAGTCACGCTCCAAACAACGAGATCATACCCCACACGATGAGGTCATACTCCAAATGACTAAACACACCAATCCATCTCGTACTCCAGGTAACTAATACCTGAAGCTACTCTGACTCGCCCTCAGGTAGGCATACCTGAGGCTCTGCTGCTGAGAGACTGACTGATACTAACTGCTTCTTGACTCCATGCTGGCCTGCTATTGACTGCTTGTCGTCACACAACACTCGACGGACGACACCTCACCTGCCAATGTGGCAAATTGAAATCACAGGTGAGACAACCAGATGGAAGAAAACAATTGGAATACAATTGTACCTTACAAACAACCACCTAACCTGACAATATATATATATA